>NW_012114253.1:4536317-4606652 GCF_000951035.1 Colobus angolensis palliatus | reverse complement strand
TTTTTTTTTTTTTTTTTTTTAGTAGAGACGGGGTTTCACTATGTTAGCCAGGATGGTCTCGATCTCCTGACCTCGTGATCCGCCCACCTCGGCCTCCCTATCCCACCTCCACTGACCACTTCCTAGCAGGGCGACTCCATGCATGCTGAGTAACTTCTCCAGGTGGGTTTCTTGTCTGTAGCGTGCAGACAGCGGTGCCCACTGAGGGCTGATCGTGATCACTGTGGGAGAGGATAACTTGGGTACAGAGGCTGAATGGCCCCTGCCTCTCCATTTGTTCTCGCCTGATTTCTGATCCAGACTCACCATCACTTTGGGCAGATGGGACTTGCAGGGTGAAGAGAACACATTGGTGCTTTCTCCTTTGTGTTCTGAGCCAATTTGTTCTGTGGGGTGATGTCATCCTTTGCTACTAGATGAAACTGAGAGCGAATCCTACAGCTTTCCTGGTCACTTAGGCAGTGAAAGTTCTCTGGTTACTTCTGTAATGTCCAGTCTCATGGAATAGTGAAAATGTGCAAATTCATTCATTTAAACTCAAGGTCTTTCCAGTCCCTGGGCCCAGGTCAGCGGGGGGCAAGAAGTGGGCATGTGGTAGGGTCTCGATTTCCCACCTTGCTTTTCCTGCCTCCTCCCCATGACTGGCAGTGTTTCCTGAGGGTCCTGCTCTCTGAGGTCAGAGGTGGGAGAGGTGGGAAGAGAGAAGGAGGGGAAATAGGCAGAAGTGGACCAGACCGGCATTTGTGAGCCGGGGCGAGTGTACTCTGGGCTTGGCCCATGTTTAAATCCCACGCTTTCTCGTGTGGGACTTTGGTGGGTTCCTTGGAGCCCTGCCCGTTTCCGGCCCCCACTCACCTGCAGCTCCTCTGGCTGGCCATCTGTCGTGGGTCTCCAGCTGCCTGATGCTGAGGTGTCTGCTCCCTGGGGATCCTCCTGATCACTTCCGTGCCCTTCTCTTGTCCCTGAGAGATGCTTTGCCCTGACGAACACCAGGTTTTAGGTGCCTCCTCCCCTCCCCCACATCAACTTAACTTTTCCTGGGTGAGGCACATATGGTTGTGTCCCCGCTCAAGCACCCAAGGGAGGCATATGTAGCTGTCCAAGTAGCTTTGCTGGAGATCATCTACTTGGGCTCGGGGTCAGGATGAGCACCTGCCCTTCTCTCTTTGGAGGGACACTCTCAGAACCCTCTTCACTCTCCCCAGAACTCTCCTCCTCATCTCCAGCCCCCTCTTGACCTCTCCAACCTCTTTTTTTTTTGAGACAGTGTCTCGCTTGGTCGCCCAGGCTGGAGTGCAGTGGCATGATCTTGGCTCATTGCAACCTCCACCTCCCAGGTTCAAGTGATTCTCCTGCCTCAACCTCCTGAGTAGCTGGGACTACAGGTGCCTGCCACTGCGCCCAGCTAACTTTTGTATTTTTAGTAGAGATGGGGTTTGACCATGTTGGCCAGGCCGGTCTCGAACTCCTGGCCTCAAGTGATCCGCCCGTCTCAGCCTCCTCAGCCTCCCAAACTGTTGGGATTATAGGCGTGAGCCACCATGTCCATCTTCCAACCTCTTTTAACTAGAGGAAGGATCAGCAAGGCCAGTTCTTGGCCACCTCCTTTGAAATCCTGCTTGGGTGTTCTCACACCTCAGCTTGGAATGAGGATGAGGTTAGCATCTGTTGTCTTAGGGCCTCATCCAAAACAGAGGCCACAATGGTTCCATTTCAACACCTAGTTACCCTCAAGCATGCTCAAGCATTTCCACCTCAGCACCTTTGCATGTGCTGCTGCTGCTGCTGCTTCTGCCTGAGTGCCTTGTCCCCAGATCCCTGCATGACTGGGGCCTCATTCTATGATCTCAGATATTTCATCTTGTCATGCACTTCTCCCTCCCCAGCTAGTCAGGCTGTCAAATCATCCTGCTCTCGTTTCTTCTGCAGAGGTTTATGGAGACCTGGAATGATTTGTTTGTTTGCTTGTTTATTGTATGTCCCCACTCCCCCCACCCCCACTACTTCCTCTGTTGCTTCTAGTCCATCAGCTCTGCAAGACTTCATTTGTTTTGTTCACCACCATAGCCCGGGGTTGCACCATCAACATAGAAGTTTCTGGTGCAAAGATGACACTTAGAATGCCTTGGGTGATCTTTTCAATCCCCCGATCAGTCCACACAAGGAGTCCACAGCCTGGCATGTAGGATTTGATCAAGCTATTAGGACATCTCAAGGGGCCGAGGTAATAGGGATAGTAGTTCTCCGCCCATCTGTTTGCTGCAGGTGGCAAAGGTGTGTCTCTGGTCACAACAGCATGAACCACACTGTCCAGCTTTCCCTGGGTCATCTCCTACGCTGATGGGCCAGGAGCTGGATCTCAGATGTGCAGACCCCAAGTGGAAGTCAAGGGCCGGGGGAGGTGGGTGTGAACATTGAAACAGGAAGAAGCGGGGAGGTGCCTTGGTGGGCAGTGCCCATGGGAAGCTGAATGCCTCCTTGCCCAGTGTGGGGCCATGCTAGGTCCCTGAGATTGCCCAGAAGTGAGAGGAGGCTTGGCTGTGAGCAGGGCCTGCTGCGAGTGGGAAGGAGCAGAGCTGCCCCCCAGGGGAAACAAGCTTCATGAAGCAGGCCGGCCTGTGGGAGGGGCTGATCAGACCACGGAGTAGGGGCTGGCAGGGATGGGGTACAGGCAGACCCATGGGGTGGGAGGGAGGTCAGGCAGAGAGAGCCAGTCTAGCCAGGGGAGAAGGGGAGGGAGAGTCAGTTTCTCTGGGGCCAGGGCTCTGGTCCCAGCTTCCTTTGGCTGACTTGGCTTCAATCCATGCAGAGGACAGTGGCCCAGTGGCCTGGTCTACACTTAATACTCAACCTGAAGCTCACAGACACTTTCCTTCGTCCTAATCATAACGAGGTCAGGAGTTTAAATGGGACCATTTACCTGCTGAGAAAGGGGAAATCTCTGCAAATATTCACGGAGCACCTGCCAGGTTCTAGGTGCTGTTCTGGCTACCACTTTGCAGGGAGGGGCAGCAGATGTGGGAATAGGTGCCTCCTTGAGGTGGGTCGCAGGTGTTCACCATGCACAGCTCTGCCTGAGCGCAGGATTAGCCACACTTGGGACAGACCAGATGTGCCTGGGAGTCAGTGCTTCAGTGTGGAATTGGTTGGGGGAGAGGTGGGGGTGCTGGTAGACAGAAGCCCAGCTTCCTTGCTTGTTCCTCATCCTCGATCCCTTGAGGGACAGCTCTGAGCTGTGCTCACAGGGTCTCTTGAGTGTCTGCAGCAGTAACTGCCCACGAGCTCGCCTTTACTGGCCACCTTCCTCCTTTCACTTCATACCTGGCCGTGCTTCGTGCAGTCACCTCCTTAATAACAGACTTGTACTCCAATCTTTGTCTCTTTGGAGGGAACCCAAATAAGAAAGGTGGTCTGGAGATGGGTGTGTTGTTTCTTTCATGGAGAAACACAAGTTCAGAGAGGTTAAGCAGCTTCCCCCAAATCACTCAGCCAGGAAGCGAGGAGCCTGGCTCAGAACCTGGGTCTGTTGTGTCCATGGGGACAAGAGCGGTCACGTGGGGAGGGGGAAAGAGGAGCTGGATTTCTGGAGTTGTTGCCTTACTGGGGTCTTGTTTATAGGACAGCAAAAGGTGAGCACCTGTGTTCCCCAGGGACAGGCAATCTTGGGGTCACATTCAGCTTGGCTTCCAGAAGATTCTGTAAGGGACAAAATTTAGAAGAGACAGCTGACTTGAGTCTGGGGCTCGGGGACCCCACAGGGCAGGGGCTGAGGGGTTAACATCATGCATAGTGAGTGGGGGAGAGTTCAAGGGATGGGGTTGGTCCAGCTGTGTCAAAGGGCAGTGCGTGGGGTCAGAGTGGGAGGGCCTTCCAGCAGGGGCCCCACGGGTGGGGGTGTGGAATTAACGACAAAATCAGAGGGCAAGAGACTGTCATCCAACCCCGAGCCCTCAGCCTGCCCAGCACAGATGGTGCAATTAGAGGCTTGGGCAGATTCGCTGCAGAAGATGCCACTGGAGGAAAAGAGCCAGTTCTGCGGGGGGTCTTCTCTCTATTTTAAAAGCAGCCGGCAGTGTATAATTCCTGTGAGTAGATTGTATATTTAAGCGCTTAGGGTGGGGGTGCAGCTGCGGTACTTGCTTCTGTGTGGAAATTAGGATGATGCTGGGCCCTTGGATCTGGAGCTCCTGCTGGGAGGAGGAGGGAGGAGGGAGGGGGAAGAGCACAGAACCATGTACTGGGGCCCCCATTCCTCCTTCCAGAAGCTTGGAAAGGCAGGACGGGCAGATGGCAACCCCCGCCCCCCCCCGCCATATTGTCTTGTGAGGCAAGACAGGGTCCGCCCTTTGCCCTCCTTTGAGATGGTGGCGCCTGACACCAGAAGACCAGGCTGAGGTGGTGGGTTCAAGGGCTTGTGCTCTAACCTCTCCCTGAGTCCCCTCAGGGGCCAGGTCTCCCTCACTGCCTTGAGTCTGCAGGGAACAGTGGGATCTTTAGGCATTTGTGGAACTCCAAGATGGCTGGGGCCCCATCTGGTTTGTCCATGAGGTATACAGAAGGTGCTTAATAAATGAGTTGATCGAATCCAGTAAGTGAAGGGGCATAGTGAGTACTCCTTGACTCCAGCTGCCGCTGGAGTGCCCCTGCCTTTTTGGGGCATGCTATCCCCAGCTCTTTGTATGTGGAGTGGAGAGAATGGTGCTCACTTTGGGGCTTTGAGGAGGCTTCCTGGAGGTGGTGCTTGTAGACTGCTGGGACAGGCCCTTGGCACCTTTTCCCCTCCCCATGGGACCTCTCTTGTCCCCATGGACCCAAGAGACCCAGGTTCTGAGCCAGGCTTCTTGCTTCCTGGCTGAGTGATTTGGGGGAAGCTGCTTAACCTCTCTGAACTCATGTTTCTCCATGAAAGAAACAATACGCCCATTCTCCTGACCACCTTTCTACCAGGTGGTAGGGCCTCTGTCCCCTTGGTTCTCTCAGTCCTGCTTTCTCCATGTGGCCTGTGAGTCCGGGTTGGGGGCGGGCCACATTTTGGGCCTTGGGGACCATTGGGAGTAGTGATTAGTCCCTCTAGGAGCTGGTTCTGGTCCCTGCACCTTATCTATACCCCTCTAACTCCCACCCCCAGTTTACACTCCACCTGCAGGAGGCAGAGTCGGGAGCCCAGGTGCAGAGGAAGGAGCTATGGCCTCACCTTCTCCAACATGCTGCCTGCTATGAAAAGGGCAGGTTCAGGAGGGGATGGGCTCTGTAGACCCACCCACTCTTGTCCTCTTGCAAGGGTGCAAACATGTCATTCTCTTTCAGAGCCTGGGAGGGACAGATAGGGAAGAGGATAATTCCAGGGAAGCTCGTTGGCTGGCTGCTGTCACTGTGTGTGTGCCTCTGTGTGTCTGTGTGTGTGTGTGTGTCTGTGTGTGTGTGTGTGTCTGTGTGTGTGTGTGTGTGTGTGTGTGTGTGTGTGTGTATGTCTTACAGTGCCCTTGTCCAGGTGGCATCTGTCTCTGGGTCTCTCTGGGTTTCTAAGGACACTGTCCTTCTTGACCTGTGTGTCCCCCAGGTGCCGACCTGTGTGCCTGGTTGTGTGTGTGTGTGCGCGCACTGCAGGGCAGTTGGCTGCCTCAGAAACAAGCCCCCAGCTGGGTCCCTGTCTGCCTTCTTCCCTCCGAGCTCCAGCCAGCCCAGCCCCCTAGAAGCACAACTTTGGTTGGCTTCCCTGAGATCGGGCATAGCTGAGCTGGGTGGAGCCAGGTCACCCACTGGCCCCTCACCAAATCCCTGCCCTCTCCTGGGAAGGCTGGTTCAGGAGCGATGGGGTCGGGTGGTGTTTCTGGGAGGTTGGGGGGCACCAGGAGACCTGGGCACCAGCTTATCAGGAGGCTCTTCTACCCACTGTGGTCTCCAGTGCCAAGAGGTCTCCCCTAAGGGTCTTGAGAAGTAGAGTAATTTCTACACAGCCAGGGCCCTGGCGCAGGTACTAAATGCCCATTAATAAATGATGAGCTGCTTCTCTGTGGCTGAGGCAGCAGCCTTGGTGGGGTGTGTGGCCTTGGGGTGGGGGTGCTGCACTGACTGCCTTGTCATGGAATGTTCCAGGATCACAGATTTCCCTCTACCAGGGAACTGTGGGCTCTCAGAGGAAATGTTGGATGGCATGGATTGAAGGTGTAGGAATATTTATGGCAACAAGAGGCTGGCATTCAAGTTTTGGCTCTGCCACTGGGACCCTGATAAAGTTCCTTATTGGGTCTGGGCCTCGGTTTTTCAAGCTGAACACTGGGAGTGGGAAGGTTTGGACAAGATGCTTTCTGAGGGCTTTTCAGCTCAGGTGAAGATGGTCTATAAGGAGGATAAGGAGGGAAGGAGAAGAAGAGAAGGGGAAGGAGGTGGTGGGGAGACAGGGGGAGAGAGAGAGAGATTTTAAAGAGTTGGCTGAAGTCTGGAGAGCAGGCTGGCAAGGTGGAAATTCAGGTAAGAGCTGATGTTACAGGCTTGAGTTGAAGTCTGGAGAGCAGGCTGGCAAGCTGGAAATTCAGGTAAGAGCTGATGTTATAGACTTGAGTTCGAAGCCTACAGGGCAGGCCAGGAGGTTGGGAACTGAGGCAGAATTGCTGCTGCTTCTGTAAACCTCGAACTCCTGACCTTAGGTGATCCGCCTGCCTTGGGTTTCCAAAGTGCTGGGGTTACAAGTGTGAGCCACCGCGCCTGGTCCCATGTTCCACTATACTTACTGGCCAGCTTTCAGCCTTCCGTAGCTGCCACACTCCCTCTACCCCAGGGACCTTCCGTATGCTGTGTCCTCAACCTGCAGCACTCTTCTCTCTCTTCTTCAGAAAAATTCCTTCCAATCTCAGCTTCAGCATCATTTGACCCACCCAGCCTCCCTGACAGGGTCTGATTTCTACATATGAGGGTCTCAAAACCCGCACACCCTATGGTAATTGCCATGCGTGCACTTTTGCATTAATGTGTGTGACTACGAGATTTATGTCTGGTTCCCTGCCAGCCTGTGGACTCTGAGAGCAGGAGCCTCCTCTGGCTTTGTTCTCCACTCTCTCCCCAGTGCCTGGGAAGGGGTTGCACATACTCTCCATGTTTGAGGAGTGAATGAGTGAATAAACTAGCCATTTTCCATGAATTTCTCATTTCCTCAAGGACGTGGAATGCACTTGACACCTCTCCCACTGGGCTCTGCTCCCAACTCAATACTCTCTCAGTTCAGGGATGTTTGGAAAGCCAGCCCTGCCTTTGACGAATTTGTTCCCTCCTCAACTCCAGCACTTGCTAGGCTACCTGGGCGGAGGTGCCTTCCCTCTCTGGTTTGCTGCGTTCGCCACTTCTCCACCTTAATAACTTTCCTCAGCTTAGGGAGTGGAGTTGGTCCTCATCTTTGCTTTAGAAACGAGGCAACTGTGGCTCAGAGGAGGGAGGTGACGTCCGAGCCGTCCTCAGGTCCGTTCCGCCAGGTCCGCTGCTTCCTACACACTTCTGCTCACTTCTCACCACCTCTCCCACAGCACCGCATCTCCCTGCAGCAGCATCAACTCCAGCCTCGTCACTGCCCTCCTTGCCTTGCCTGCCACCCCCCAGTCCACCAGAGGGATATTTTAAAAATATAAATTAGATTAGGACATTCCCCTGCCCCAAACCCTCCAGGGGCTCCCATTACAGTTAGAATAAAAGTCAACACCCTGTATCAGGAGTTGGCAACCCCTTCTGTAAAGGACCGGATAGTAAATATTTTCAACTTAGTGGGCCATATGGTCTCTGTTGCAATTATTTGGTTCTGCTGTGGTAGCACAAAAGCAGCCACATACAATTCGTAAGGGAGTGGGCATGGCTGTGTTCCAATAAAACTTGGTTTACAAGAACAAGTGGTGGGCCAGACTTGGACTGCAGTCTGTGGTTTGCTGCCCCCTAATCTACAGGTTTCTGTGTGAGCCATCCCTGCTCCCCTTCCCCACACCTCACCACCCCGCTCCCTCCTCCTTGCTGCCTCTGCCTGGGCTACTCAGGCCTTCTTTATGTCTCTCAGACATGCCAGGTGCAGCCTTATCTCAGGACATTGCATGTGCTGTTCCTTCTGCCTCGAATATGGTCCCACTGGATCTTCATAAGACTGACTCTGTCATTCCGCGCATCTCAGGGCAGATGTTATCTTCTTGAAAAGCCTTTTCTGACCAGTCTGTCTAAAAAGCACCTTCCCAAGTCTTGCTTTGCTGGATCCTGTCTAATGACCTCCCAAAGGCCCCACCTCCACACACCATCAAGCTGGGGATTAAGTTTCAACATAAGAATTCTGGGAGGTACACAAATATTCAGTCCATGGCACCATCCATCTGCCTATCTGTCCGTCCGTCCATCCATCCATCCATGGTCTAACTCTCCCTTCTAGAATTTAGGCTCCATAAGGACATTACTTTGTCTTGATCACTAACATAGTCCCTGGATCAAGAGTCATGGTAGACACCGGATATGATAAATAGTCAATAATGTGTGTAAACTGACTGCCTAGTTAACCTGCCTGTCCAAGGTACCAGCCTGGCTTAGGCGAGTGCACAGGGCAACTCCCCGGGGACTTCTCCCACCTCTGATGCAGCAGCACCCTGTCTCTTCTGCCCACTCTAGAGCTCTTTGCCAGCTTCTGCCCCTCCCACCTCCCACCCCTTTGCTTCCTTTTCCAAAGCAAAAGAAATTTAAAGAATCAAATGAAGTCACAATCTTTGGGAGCCTCCCTGTGAGCGCATCAAAGGTTAAGCTGAGGAAGCTCTGCTCTGCAGACCAAAGTGACGTGGAGGCACTTGAAAATGAAGTGTCTCCCGAACAAGTGTTTAATTATCCTATTATAGGACAGTAACTGGGCACTAGGATTTTTAATAATTATTAATAGAGTATTAAACAATGAATTATCATGAACAATTAAAATTAATTACATTTCTTGGAATTAATGAAATTATTCTTTTGATAGGACAAGCGGCTAAGCAGACATAAAAATTAAGAACTGGTACTCCAAAAGTCTGCAGGAACGGGGTGTGGTAAGGCTGGGTGCCTTTCCCTCTCCAGCCATGGGGAGGGGCTGCATGCACAGGCTGGGGCCTTGGGAATCTCGCAGTTCTCTGGAGAGGAGGATGAACTGGAAGGCTGGACCCAGACTGCCTGCTCAGAATTCTGCCTGGGACCTCATCCATCAGGCCCAGCTCTTGGCTTATCTCCTCCTCTCTACCCTCGTTTCCTCTCTCTATTTCTTCCTTTCTCTTAACCATTTATCCTTCTTTCTTTGGTGCAGGCTAGGCATGCCCTAGGCACTGGAAGCCAGGGATAAATAAGTCAAAATTCTGTACCTTTGTAGAGTTCAAGGTCAAGGAGAGAGACCTAGCACCGTCTTGATGCCTAAGAGTCAGAGGGCTGAGGTTCAACTTTGGACTCTACTTCTTACCCCGTGTGTGACCTTCAGAAAACTACCTACTTCCTTGGAGCCTCAGTTCCCGCATCTGTAACATGGTACCTCCCTCATGGGGCTGTTGAGAGAAAAATGAGTTATTATGTGTTGATATGGTTTGGCTGTGTCCCCACCCAAATCTCATCTTGAATTGTAGCTCCCATAATTCCCATGTGTTGTGGGAGGGTCATGGTGGGAGATAATTGAATCATGGGGGAGGTTTCCCCCATACTGTTCTTGTGGTAGTAAATAAGTCTCATGAGATCTGGTGGTTTTATAAGGGGAGACCCCCTTTGCTTGGTTCTCTCATTGTCTCTTGCCTGCTGCCATGTAAGACTTGCCTTTCACCTTCTGCCATGGTTGTGAGGCCTCCCCTGCCACGTGGAACTGTGAGTCCATTAAACCTCTTTTTCTTTATAAATTACCCTGTCTCAGGTATGTTTTCAGCAGCATGACAATGGACTAATACATGTGTCAAGCATTTATCAATAGTGTAGTGCCTGCAACATAGTAAGTGCTCAATAAATGTCCATTTATATTGTTATCATTGTGGCCATTTATTAATAATTGCTGTGACAGCCATAAGCAAGGAGAAGATACCTAACCTGGCCTATTAGGGTCAGAGAAGCTTTTCTGGAGAAGAGATTCTTAGCTGAGTCTTTAAACATGGGTAGACCTTGGCTAGGTTGAGATGCAAAGGAAGAGCATCTCAGGCAGAGGGAGCAGCATGTGCCAAGGCTCGAAGGCACTGCCCATGATGTGAACTGCAGTAGTTCTGGGTTCCAGGAGTGTTGCCTGAACATTGTGGAGTGGGGAAAGGTGCAGCTTAGGGAGATGTGGGAGCAGCCTCCCAGTGGTGTCCTGCTCTGCGTTATCCCCTCCTATGCTGTACTGGGGCTGGTCTGTGTTGAGACCTCGTAGAGGGAATGGAATGTCACTCTCAAGGCTCATTCCTCAAAGGCACTCTAGCATCCTCCTTGCTGTCTTTCTTTGGGATCAATTGCTCTGGGGGAAGCCAGCTGTCATGTCAAGCAACCCTGTGGAGAGGCCCTTGTGGCAAGAGACAGAGGCCTTCTGACAGCCACCAGCAGGGAATGAGGTCTCAGCCAATGGCTGTGAGAATCAGCCATCTAAGGAGTGGGTCCTCCAGCCCCAGTCAATCGTGTGTGGATGGCTGCAGCCTAGGTGATGCACTGACTACCACCGTGTGAGGGCCAGAGCCAGCATCACCTAGCCAGCTGCTGTGATGTCTTAATCCACAGAATCTGGAGGAGACACTGTTTCTTGTTTTAAGCCACAACTTTTTGGGACACTTTGTCACACAGCAGTTGATAACTAATACAAGTAGTTAGCAGAGCTACTAACCTGTGAAGGGTCTTATGGGAGCCTTTTAAGTGAGAGCTGAAGGTCAGATTTGTGGGTTAGGAAGATCACTCTTTATAGCATAGAGGATGCGTTAGGCAATGAAAAATAGCTGTTCGTTATTGTTCATTTATTATGGTCCGGGCACGGCTCCAACACAGCACACGTGTTAGCTTTTTTAATCCTCACAACCCTATCAGGTACGGGCTATTATTATGCTAATTTTGAAGATAAGAAAATTGAGAAAGGTTGGAAAACTCTCTCCATATCACATACCTAATAGCTCACAATGATGCTGGATTTTGCACGCATGCAATTTCTTAACTTCTCTGGAGGCCAGGGGCCCAGAGATGAGAAGGGCAGGAATGGAGGCAGGACAGAATGAGACACGAGGGGTGCTTGAGAATTGGACTTGGCACCTGCTTGGATGGACAGTGAGAGAAAAGGAAGCCACCCACATGCGGGTTCCTGTCTTCACTTGTGTTCCAGTGTTGGGCCCAGGGTGTATGACCCATGGTGGGCCCAGAACCTGAAATGGGGAAACCATACCAGGGGCAGGTTTGAGGCAGAGCAAGGAGGTGTTTTGGGATGTGTTGAGGTTAAGAGGCTGAAGGGTATGTAGGTAGCTCAAGAGATGCTAGGGCTGGAGAGCCCTCATGCCCCACGGCCCCCTGTTAGCTCTTATCAGACCACATGTGCCTGTCTCCCCGACACCTCGTGTCATTCCCATGCCTTGTGTCTGTGCCACCTCTAGTCCCCCAGTGCCGAGCATGCAGCTTGGCCCACGGTGGTGCCCTGGGGATATACACAGAGGGGTCCACTGAGCTCCGGGTCTTGGTGCTGCAGGCTGCTGTGGGTTGGATGCAATGGGAAGTGCAGTGGGCAGCAGGGAGCTTAGAGGTGTAGAGCATATCCTGATGGTGTGCCCAGGAGTGTGGCTGGGACCAGCGTCTTCACCCCATATGCTGTTCTTCCCAAACTGAAAGCTGCCTGCTCCTTCCCCAGCCCAGAGACACCAGGCCTGGTCCCTGGGGCAGCTCAGTGTGTCTCATGGAGTGGCTGCCCAGGGCCTGAGCTCACAGAGCAGGGCCTGGTTCCTGGCTGGGGCTGAGATGTGCAGTCACCCCGGGCCCAGGGGCCGGGTCAGAGGGTGTTGGGAGAAGACCTTCCCCAGGAGATCTTGAGGCTCTTTCCATCACCCCCGCCCTCCACGGTGAGAGCGCTGCTTTTGCTCTGTGTCCTGTGTGAGTCCAGAGCCGCTCTGTTGCTCCTGTACATGCTGGGTTTGATACTGCGGTTCCATGGAGCGGCTCACCAAGACTGACAGCCAGGCTCAGATGAGCAGGTTCCCTTCCCATTCACAGGAGCTGGCAGAGACCCAGGCCTAGCACCTGCTGAAAAGCCCCTCACGTGGCTGGTACCAAATCTTTGAGCGGAGCTCAAGGGAGCCCCATTGGCAGCCCAGGGCCTGGAGAAACTTCAAAACACAACAAGAGGCCTGGAAAACTCTTCAGAGCAGATTCCACATAAGAGGCTGGGGAAGGGAGGGAGAGTAGATTTCGCTCCCCAGGGGACAGTTGGTAATGCCTGGGACCATTTTTGGTTGTTACAATTGGGGGTGGGGGTATAGGTGCTGCTGAAATCTGGTGGGTAGAGGCCAGGGAGGCTGCTGAACACCCTACAGTACACAAGATGGCCCCACTTTTTTTTCTATTTCTATTTTATTTTATTTTATTTTTTTGAGGCAGAGTCTTGCTCTGTCACCCAGGCTGGAGTGCAGTGGCACGATCAGGGCTCACTGCAGCCCCCACCTCCCAGGCTCAAGCGATCCTCCCACCTTGGCCTCTCCGAACCCAAGCAACTGGGACTACAGGTGTGCGCCACCACGTCTGACTAATTGTTTTTTGAATTTTAGTAAAGACAAGGTCTTGCTAGATTTCCCAGGCTGGTCTCAAATTCCTGAGCTCAAGTGATCCTTCTCCTCGGCCTCCCAAAGTGCTGGGACTACAAGCATGAGCCACCACGCCTGCCAACAGCCCCGCTTTCAATACTGCAGAGGTTGAGAAGCCCTACTCTGGGGACCCGAAGCTGCAGGGGTGGGTAGTGCTGCTCTGCAAGTCCAGGGTATGTCATGAGGCTCTATGTGGATGTACATTTGCCCAGCCCTGCTCTTGGGACAGGACCTGGGATCTCAAATCTGCTCTAATCTGAGGCAACAACTCAGACTTCAGAGAAGACAGACAGCACCAGTGCTATAGGGGCAGGCAGCCTAAAGCCATCCCTTCTCCTACCCCACCCCCTTTGGCCTGGGGCAGAACTTTTCAAACGTATTTTGGAGAGCCTCCCTATGATCCAAGAGCGGGAGCTGCGTGGGTGGGGTCTGGGGTCTTCCGTTCCCTAGCTACTCTTTTTATTATTTTTAAATTTAAGGGCTATCTAGAGAGTGAGTATGAATTTTCAAGCCACGTACTCTGGTGTGCAAAGAACTGTAACTTTATTTTTCTATCACGGAACTGAATTTCCGTCCCAAGTTCCCTTTCTGCCCGAGGGCAGAAAATGTAATCTCAGACAATTCAGGTAAACTCAGTAATTTCAGGTTTAAGTTCAGTTGATCTGGGACTTCCCTCCCTTCCTACTGCTTGGGATGCCATCTGATTTCCAGGGCTGTGGTGGCATCTGCAGGCAGTGGCCGGTGCCTCGTCCGCAGCTTCTGTCCACGAGAGCTTCTGCTGGGTGGGCAGTGCCAACCTGGCCCCTCAGTGGAGTCACTCCTTCCTGGAGCCATCTACCTTCCTAGCTGGTCTCCAGGAATTAGGTTTGTGCCTCCTTTCTGTCTCTTGAGGAATAAGACAGGGAAGAGGGTGCTGTCCTCCTCTTCCTCCTCCTTCTTTTCCCCAGTACCTTTCCTCTTCCCCCTCTTCCTCCTCCCCTCCCTGGTAGAATGTAGCAAATCTCTCTGCTTTTCAATGCAGAAGCCCAGAATTTAACCCCCATTCCTGAGGGGCGGCAGCCTGCTCAAGTTGTGTTTGCAAAGTGCTTCGGGATTCATTGGCTGGTTTCAGACATCTCAGGTGAGCTTTTCGGGGGCAGAGCTCCAAGCTTTTGCGTAAGAAGCCATGTTTACCCAAGACCTCTGCCTCTCTACTCATCCACCAGCTAGAGGCTCTGCTGGAGAGGCTGCCCAGCCCTGGAGGAAGCCAGGTACCCTGGGCACACACAGGAGGTGGGGAGGAGACACCTGCCTTTCTCCCGGAGGGGAGACTGGGACTCAGAGAGGGATGGACATTTGTCAGGGTCATTTGGCAGCAGTGACAAGGCTGGCTTAGCGTTCTCTGGTTAGGGAAGGCAGGGAGGGTGGGGTGGCATTTGTGGAGGGGAATAAAAGCGGAATTCTCCCCATGTCAGTCCAAGCAAATGCCCTGAAAGAGATGGGCCTCTGGCTGCAGGGCCATAGCCTCCCCTTCTCCCCTCTGCACTCCTGTGTACTGGGTGCCACAATCTCTTAATCCTCACAGTACATCTATGAGGCAGACATTGCTATTCCCATTTTACAGGTGGAAAGACTGAGGCACATGCAGTGACATGCCCAAATCCCATTGTAAATCAGTGACAGAGATGGAAGTTTTAAAAATTGACATTTCTTTTTTTTATTTTTATTTTTTTTTTGAGACAGAGTCTTACCCTGTTGCCCAGGCTGGAGTGCAGTGACGTGATCTCGGCTTATTGCAACCTCTGCCTCCTGGGTTCAATCAGTTCTCCTGCCTCAACCTCCCGAGTAGCTGGGACTACAGGCACTTGCCATGCCTGGCTAATTTTTGTATTTTTAATAGAGATGGAGTTTCACCATGTCGGTCAGGCTGGTCTTGAACTCCTGACCTCAGGTGATCCATCTGCCTCAGCCTCCCATAGAGGTAAGATTACAGGTGTGAACCACCATGCCCCTCCAACCATTTCTTTCTTTCTTTATTTTTTTTGAGATGGAGTCTCACTCTGTCGCCCAGGCTGGAGTGCAGTGGCCGGATCTCGGCTCACTGCAAGCTCCACCTCCCGGATTTACGCCATTCTCCTGCCTCAGCCTCCCGAGTAGCTGGGACTACAGGTGCCCGCCACCTCGCCCGGCTAGTTTTTTGTATTTCTTAGTAGGGACGGGGTTTCACCGTGTTAGCCAGGATAGTCTTGATCTCCTGACCTTGTGATCCGCCCATCTCGGCCTCCCAAAGTGCTGGGATTACAGGCTTGAGCCACCACGCCCGGCCACCATTTCTTTATTTTTAAAACATATGCTCATTAAAGCAATTTAAATAATTCCAAAGTACGTAAAATATTAATAACCTTTATTACCTTTCTTCCATTTCCTGTTCTGCCAGTACCTCCTCCCAGATGTAAACAATCTCCACCCACACCTATAAATAGATACAAACATATACACACATATCTGGGGGCACTGGGAAAAATGTGAGGTGCTGCTGCTCTGTCTACTCTGCAACTTTGTTTTCACGTTAATATGTTTTTTTCCTCAACGATATATTTTTTGCTTCACAGTATAGTCTGGATACCTCAGGTCAATAACACAGATGTCAGTGATCGCTTTTAATAGTGTTTTAGTAGCCAGCAGCATGCGTTAGCATAGTTATTCAGCCAGCTTCCCTTGCGATGCGCATCTCGGCTTTTTCAAGGTTTCCATTCTCACAATAGTGCTACAGCCACCGTGGAGTGGGTGTCCACTGGTAATGGTGCTTTGATGTCTGAGGATCGATTCTAGAAGTGGGACTGGGGTCAAGGGTTATAAACATTTTATATTTTCATAGATTCCAGAGGCAGGATTTGAATTCCAATATGTCTGACTCCAAAGCTCAAGAGAGACCCAGGGGAGGCTGGGTGCAGTGGCTCACGCCTGTAGTCCCAGCACTTTGCGAGGCTGAGGCTGGCAGATCACCTGAGGTCAGGATTCCAAGACCAGTCTGGCCAACATGGTGAAACCTCATCTCTACTGAAAATATAAACATTAGCTGGGCGTGGTGGCAGACTCCTGTAATCCCACCTACTCACGAGGCTGAGGCAGGAGAATCGCTTGAACCTTGGGGGAGGAGGTTGTAGTGAGTCAAGATCGCACCATTGCACTCCAGCCTGGGAGATGAGTGAGACTCCATCTCAAAAAACAAAAAACAAAAACCAAAAAAAAACCCAGGGTGAAAGATGATGGCACAACCCCTGGACACCATCCTGGCATCCAGACCTCCTGCCCCAGCTGGTCTGGAGCCTCCAGCCTAGGTGGCAGGGATTCGGGCATCCCAGCCTGGCATGAGCTGCTAGGCTGTGGGCTGCAGCCATAAGGAACCCCCATTCAGAAACAGCCTCCACACAGACAGCCTCATCTGTCCTCGGAGGCAGCCTGTGAGGTGGGAAGGGAGGTGGTTGCCATTCCATTTCCAGAAACTCCCAGGTTGCAGAGTGGCAGCAGAAGTGGCAGGTCTGGCAGGGATAGATTTCCAGGCTGAGAGTAGATTCAGGTCGAGAGTGGACAGGAGACTTACCCAAGGCCATGCAGCTGGTAAGTTGGACCCGGGAGTGGAACTGGCAAGCCAGGGCTTTGAATTAGTGTTTGTGGAGCAGGGTGGACTCTGTGTGCTCTCTTGTGGACCTCCCCACCCTCTGCCGTGGCCTGGTCCAGCTGTGGGCTCTGTGCCACCATGGAGGGAGCAGGAGGCCATGCTGCCCCTCCCACCCCGCCCACATAAGTGTGCACACTCTATTTTGCTCCAGCTGTTGGAGAGTCTGGGGTGGGCCGCATGAGACACCTGTTAGTGAAATAATGGATGTGCTATTTGCTTCCAGGAGAAGGAGCCACAAGAGGGGATCCAGGGAAGGGACAGCGCCAGGGCTGTGTGCTGGGAGAGGGGGTCCTGCTATGGTGCCCAGCAGCCTTTTTTGTAGTCACTGACAGATGGGGAGCGCAGAGGAGGGTAGGGCGTTGCAGGGATAGGCAGTGCGGTGGAGGGAAGGTGAGATCTCCCAGTCTGATGGAGAAGGCCCAATTTCTGCCTTCAAGGAACTGCTGCTCTGATAGGGGAGGCACTGCTTCTGCTTCCAGCCTGATAGAAGAAGCATAGCTGCTACCTCAAGGAGCTCCCAGTCTAGTGAGGTGACAATCCTGGCCCTTGGGGACCTCTCAGTCTCGTGAAGAAGACAATAGAGAAATATTGGAAAGCCTTGGTGTAGTTTTCAATCACTGAAAACTCTGTTTAAAAACAGAAAGTGACATCTGCATCAAGGACGGATGCTGTGTGACAGGGAGTGTGGCCCTATGGGAGGTACGCTGGATTTGGAGTCACACAGGCTTGAGTTGGAATCTCTGCCCCACCGCCGACAAACTGTGACCTTGGCTACATTACTGTGCCTAGTGAGACTATTTTCTCACTAAATACAGGGTTAATATTTAAATAAGTGAATGCTCCTAAAGCCCCAAGTACAGTGTTTGGCTGTGAGCACCCAAAGCTTGGAAGCTACTCTGACTGATCTTATTTGGGTAGGTTTAAATCATGGAGGGCTTCCTGCAGGAAGAGAGCATGGAGGCTAGACTTTGAGGTTTTGATCTCCCTTCAGAGTTCCTCTGGAGGAGCTCAGCCACTGAATTGTTCTTAGCCCTTTTGGGCCTCCTCACCTCTCCTTGCACCTTTCCTGGGCAGCTGAGCCAAGCTGCTCAGGAGTGATGATGCATTCAAAGCAAGAGGACGTGTTTAAAGGCTGTAATGGAAAGGTGTAATGAAGATAATTAAAGGAGATAGAAGACACCTGCTGGAAGAGCTTATAATGGAAAAGCCATCAGGTTTGAGTAACCCCGTGCTCCCCAGTCATGAATACTCTCTGCAATGGCTACATCAGTTGCTCCCAGTCACCTGCCATGGCAACGTTCAATGCAGACAAATTGGGTGCTGGAGCCAGGCCAGGCAGGCAGAAGTCAGAGTGTTAGCAAGCACAATGGACAGGCGAAGAGGCAACAAACAGGGACTGCTGAGCTCGGGAAAGGCTTAAGAAGCTCTGAGAGTCTTGGAATGTGGCCTGGGAACCAAGCCAAGCTGCTGGGAGCTATTCATTTTTGGATGCATCAGGTGGGCTTAAGGGCTGGACACTGCCTGATCCCCTCCCTGAGCTGGCTTCTCTGGCCTTGACCTCCAGCCCACCTGACCCTAGTGACATGCCATTCCCTCTACTTAAACTCCCAGCCTTTGCCATATGTGGCTTGGGTCCCACAGCAGAGCCGATGGGCGTTGCTGATACTAGGAGAGGCAGAACCAAATGGAGACCAGTGGGAAGTTGGAGGCTCACAGACCCAAGGTCTGGTGTGGCAAGAGAGAAGTCTGGAGGGCAACCAGGGCTGGCAAGGGGGAAGGTTGCCCAAGCTGACTATTCCTCTTATTGTTATTTACTGATCAACTGCTATGCTTTGTACACTGTGCTAATTATGTGCATTATCACATCGAATCTTCCCAACCACCCTGTGAGTGGGTGTAATCATTTTCCCCACTTTACAGATGAGAAAGCCAAGGTCCAGAGAGACCAAGTCACTTTCCCCAAGTCACAGAACTACTCTGTGATGAAACCAGGATCAGATGCAAGTCTGTCTTGTCCCAAAGGCAGTCTTCCAAGAAGGCTGATTCTAGGGGAAAGACCATGGGTGGACCTCCCAGGAAAATAATGGGGGTGGCGGAGTCACAGCTGAGACATGGGAGGTTGGAGCCCTCTCTGTGGGCAGGGTTTGTCTGGAACCTCACTCCTGCAGACTTAGAGATAGGCCTGTCGGATGGAGGCTTCTCAGGCTGAAGGGCACAGCCCTTTGACCCCAAGGAAGTGCCCTTCCTGGTTGGGTTCGTTATTTTATCCACCATCTGCGGCCCTGTGCCTTGGAATGCTCCAGATATGACCAACTCTGCTAGCTCACCATGGGACACTGGGGGACACTTGATGACAATCTCAATCACCATCCAGTGGTAGCCTCCTCCAGGTCAGTTTCACCAAGGGTCTTACTCGCTCTTGGGCCTGACTCTGGTTCCTCTGTTCAGCATGTACAGCTCTTGCTGCTGGCTTTAGATTGTCTCTCCCTCCCACCCCTACCTACTCCTGGGTCCTCAGAATGCACATCTGGTCCAGTATGGCTTCAGAGTCTGCCTGGGCCACCGGCTCTTTATCCATCCAGAGGTGTCTGGTCCCTGGCCTGAAGGGGCTGTCTATCCTATTTTTTGAACTCTACATTGACAAGAACAGTGATGGGAAGGGTGAAGGCAAGTGTGGTGCCTGGGAGGAGAGAGAGGCGGGTGGGAGGGGAAGGGTGAGGAGGAGGGGGAGAGGGAGAGAGAGACAGAGAAACAACCCAGCAGGCTGTTCCCTCCAAATCCCCCACTCCCCAGGACAGGGCTGCTTGCAGATAAATGGGCAAAGCAGCACAAAGGTGCGTACTGACATAGAGTTATTTCAAAGTGATTATCTGGGATAACAGTAATTATGTCCAAGAACAGAGAAGGTCAAACTGGCTGGTCCCACTGCTCGACTCCAACAAGACTCTTGCCAAGAGAATGCTGCTGTGTGGAAGGAGCGGCAGAGGGAGCGGCAGAGGGAGGGGCAGGGAGGTGGGAAGAGGAAGGAGGAGGTGGAGGAAGTCCTGGGACAGAGCCTAGTCCTCGACCAGGGACTCAGAGGAGGCATTGAGTCCCTGGAGAAAGCTTAGCTATTAGTACTTTGGGTTCCCCAGGAAGCCTGGCTTTGGTTGGTTCTTGGATGCGGTGTGAGAGTGACTCTCTTTCCTCAGGAGCCCTAGGATGTACCTCTGTGGTGGATGTGGGCTGGGATAAGCCCTACTCTCTTTTCTTTCCTTCATTTCTTTTCTGCCTCTGTCTCTTCCTTCTCTCAGGCCCACACATGTGTTCATCCATCCAGTCACATTACCATCTATCTACCCAGACACCCTTCCATCCTTAGCCACCCACCCACTCATCCACCTACCCACCCACCCTCCCATCTATATCTACCTGTCATTGTCCACCTTCCCACATTTTCAGTCTACCACTATCAATATGTCTACCTGTTCATCTTTCCAGATGATCACGTTAACACCCATCCATGCATCCATGTGCCACCACTCACATTTTCATTTTTCTCCCTATCCATCCATCACCTTTCCACACTTTCATTCATCTACCCATCCACCGTTCACTTTCCACTTTTCCACCTATTCATCTACCTACCAATTCTCCCTTCACCCTTCCCTCCCTGCCACCATTCATTGTCTACTGGTCTACTCATCTCCCTTTTCATCCTTCTACCTTTTCTCTTCCATTCATTCATCTATCCAGACTTCATGTTCACCCATCTACCTATTCACCTATCCAACCTTACATCCATCCATCCATCCATCCATCCACCTACCTGCCTACTTACCTATCCACTCACCCACCCACCCACTCACCAATTCACCTGTCCACTCACCCACCCATCTACCTCTTCATCAAGCCACCTATCCACATCTCTACCCATTCATCCATCGACCTCTCTACCTCTCCACCCATCCACCTCTCCACCCATCCACCTCTCCACCCATCCACCTATCCATCTATCCACTCATCAACCTATCCACCCATCCACCTACCCACCCATCCACCTCTTCACCCATCCACCTGTCCATCTATCCACTCATTCACCTATCCACCTATCTACCCACCCACCTATTCACCCATCCATCTATTCCCCCATTCACTCACCCACCTGTCCTTTTTACCACCCCCAATGTGTCCATATATCCCTCCATCCACACTAATTCCTTCACCTCCTGTGTGAACCTTAAGCCTACTCAGTGCTCTTCATAAGCCCCGTCATTTCCTATTTCCGTTAGTTTGTTGATGCTCTCTACCATGTCTCTTATGTCCTCCTCCTGAACTCTGATTGTTGAAATCATACTCACTCTTCAAGGGTTATTTTAGGAATTCTATTTCAAGCAAGCAGAGAACACTAGAAAATAGGTGACTCTGCAGCTAGAGATGAGTGTTATCATTCTGGCTCAGTTATTCATTGGCTGTATGACCTTGGGAAGGTTGCTCAACCTCTCCAAGCCTCAATTTCCTTTTATGGAAAAGGGGCTAATGATACCTACTTTGTGAAATAATTGAAGGGTTAAATAAGATTGTCTGTAAAGTGCCCAGCAACATACATGGCACCCAGGAGGTACTCAGCAAATACTAAACTCCATTGAAGAGGAAATACGAAATTGATTAAAGACCCTCCTGTACATATGAGGTGGCTCTCAAGGTATATATGAGATGGCTGGCTGGGGGCAGACGTGCTTTCTGAGGCTGACGTCTGCTTTTGTTCTCTGCTTTGCATGGTCTCCACTCCAACCACTGATACATTCTTCAGAGTATTAAAAGCAGAGACAAAGGGTGGGCAATATAGACAGCAGGACATGGTTAAATCAACTTCATCTCAGCAGGGGGCCTGGGATGATACTGCGGGCATCATGCCAACTGCTCATTAGAGACGAGAGACCTGCTCTGACATGCATAGCAATGACTCCAATGGGCTGGGCTTTGATATTTCCAAAGGGAGCTAGATGTCTGTGGGAGAGCCCTTTGACTCTCTGTGGTCAGAGAGGCCCCCTGCAGAGATGAACAGGTCAGCTAGGCCCCAAAGGGAATGTGTGCTGAATTTCCCATCCCCCATAGGGAAGCATCAGAAAGTGCAAGGCTGGTGCTGGCTTCTGAAGCAAGACGTCCTTTTTTGAGTGAAAATGGTTTTCTCTTAGTTATATACTGGCCTAGCGGAGAGTTTGAAAACCATACTCTTTGATTATGTGACCATAACGTTGTTGGCACATGTTTAATAATGGTCTCTCTGGGACATTAGTAAAAACAGGACCTGGTTTGTAGCATTTGCCAGTTTCTGTGATGTAAATACTCCCACCGTGGCTGATCTCAAGTCACCCAATATGACATCATTGAACATGGAGTTGGGAAGGGAACCTCAGTAGGATATCCTAGAGTGTCTTGATCCTGCAGATACAGAAAACAGAAATAAGCTCAAAAACACAGGTAGTACTAAATATACTAAAATAATTATAAAGTGATCAATTTTGAGTTTTAATCATCTTTGTTTTTGATGTGATTTAATTAATGGCAACTTATGTAATTTTTTAAAGAATTACACGCATTATATTTATTACAGTCAAAAACAGGCAAAGTAAAATAACATGTTAAAGATGTATACACATATGGTAAAACTGTACAAAATGCAAGGGATTAATACAAAATTCAGAAAACTGCTAGTGGGTACATGGGTATTTGCTATTATTATTATTGTTATCATGATCATTAATTGTATTATCAATTATACCAAACACTACATGTATAGTACAGTTCATAATTTAAATAAATTATATAATGTTGAAACTAATAATGTAACTAAAATTGATCTAGTCCACATTCTCATTTAATAGGGAAAAATACATTGTACAAAGAACACATGGCATTCAAATTAATATCAGATGCTACAAAATTATTAGTTAACACTAATTAGATATTTTTCCTCTAGTGAGAGATTCAGGTACAGATTTTCAATTTCCTCTCTTACTTTAAACCCAATCCCAACAAAACTTAGTCCCCTATGTCTTAGCATCAAAAGTAAAAGAAGGCCAGGCACGGTGGCTCATGCCTATAATCCCAGCACTTTGCGAGGCTGAGGCAGGTGGATCACTTGAGGTCAGGAGTTCAAGACCAGCCTGGCTAACATGGTGAAACCTCGTCTCTACTAAAAATACTAAAATTAGCCAGGCATGGTGGCACATGCCTGTAATCCCAGTTACTCGGAAGGCTGAGACAGGAGAATCGCTTGAACCCGGGAGGCAGAGGTTGCAATGAGCCGAGATTGTGCCACTGCACTTCAGCCTGGGTGATTGAGTGAGACTGTGTCTCAAAAAACAAAATAAATAATAAATAAAATATAAAAGAATTGCTTTGCAGAAGTCTGACAACAGGATCAAGTTTCAGCTGGACAGAAGATGTAGACAAAATACATTTAGTTTATGTAATCTTATTTTTTAATAATGGCTGTGTTTGACAACAGGCTCACAGAATTCCTGAACCCTTGACAATGGATTCTTCCAAGCCTTTGCGAGCCTGCACCAGCACACTACTTTTCCTCATTTAAATGAGTTTGTTTTCCCCCCTGGCACTCTCAACTCTGGGGGTTGAGGAGAGCATCATGGCAAATTATTAGCTGGAGAAATGGAGAAAACCACTTTGGCTTTAAACTTTTGCTGAGATAGTCTCGAAGGCGGGTAATCCACAGGTCTCAGCTGGTGCCATACTCCCTGAAGAACAGATGGGAAAATGTGATTTTCTGCGTCATTTGCTTGAGAGACAGGTGTTGGAAACTGACCTGGGTTCAAGTTCAGGTTTTACCATTTAGTGGTGATGTGACCTGGCCTCATCCTCCTGAGCCTTTTGAGTCAATTGAATAATTTATTAACTCAACAGAAATGTATTGAGTACTATTTTATGCACGTACTAGAGATAGAGACATAAACTACCAGACAAAAATATCCCTCTTTGCTTATAGCCTGTGTTCTTACTGGATGAAGTATTCAACTATCTGCCATACAGCAAGAGCTTTGCAATGGTGACTTATTTATTATTTAGGTATTATTTCCTCCTCCCTCAGAGGCTGGGTGAGGTGACAGTGGATGGGATTCTGGTCTTTTTCAAGACAAGGACTTATTGCTACCAAAAGCACAGTATTCTCTTTCATAAGGGTTTGGCATTTGTAACTTTTTAAAATAGAAATTGTCTTCCTGCCCTGGTGTGGTTTGTCTTCCCTGAATTTCACATCATCTGTGTGTTAATGATCCACCATCCACTCATCCATCCCTACCCATCCATATCCATCCATCCATCCACCATCCATCCATCTATCCATCCATCTGGGAGGAATGTGTCTCCAATTCCAATGTTCCCTTCACAGGTGGCTCAATTAGTATAATTCTTGGCCTCTCCCCATTCTGTCCCAGGGGTGTGGAGTGGTTGATCTGATTGGTGATTTTGGCTCACATAGCCTGGCCCTTTCCCTCTTTTTCCCCCTGAAAGCTTGCTGTCTACAGGGGGCAGGCATTGCTCTCTGATCTTCTTTGACCTTTGCTATCCAATATGGTAGCTGTTCACCATTTGTGACTATTAGCATTTGAAATGTGACTAGTCCAAATTGACATGTGCTGTTAACTTTGGGAGGCCTAGGCAGGAGAATCTCATGAGCCTAGGAGGTCTAGGCTGCTGTGAGCCATGATTGCGCCACTGCACTCCAGCCTAGGCAACAGAGCTAGACCCTGTCTCAAAAAAAAGAGTGCTGTTAACATAAGATACACTCTGGAGTTTGAAAACTAGTATTCAAAAAGAATGTAAAATAGCTCATCAATAATTTTTTATATTATGTGTTTAAATGATAATGTTTTAGAGATACTGGGTTAAATACAATATATTATTAAAATAAATTTCACCTGTTTCTTTTTGAAAATGTGGCTACATGAAAATTTAAAATAATATATATGTCGTTTGCATTATATTTTTATTGGACAGTGTTGATCTAGACATGAGCTTTGTTCCTGTGAGGGGACTGGGAGGCAGGTGGCCTGTCTTATTTCCCAATTTGTTCAGAACTTAGATGGAGAAGAGGCAGTCTTTCTGGGAGTCTTTAAGGACCCCCTGCCATTCATCCAAACTGTGTACCAAGCACTTACTTTGTGCCGTGGCCTGTGCTGAGCACAAAACAGTCAAACAATTCAGCTTGATATCTGGCCTCAAAACTGAACTGAAACTTATAATGGTTGTCAGGCCGGAAAAATTAATATATACACGTAAATCCCCAATTTTGCTTGTGATTTTAGGGAGATACCTGGGTTTCTGGAAGAACATCCCTGGGCCTTCTAAGCATCCCAGAATCCCTGTTTTTCTTTCTTTTTTTTTTTTAAAAAAAACCAAAAAACAAAAAAACTCCTTGTTTAGGCCAGGCACGGTGGCTCATGCCTATGATCCCAGCACTTTGAGAGGCCCAAGCAGGAGGATCGCTTGAGCCTAGGAGTTCAAGACCAGCCTAGGCAACATGGTAAAACCCTGCCTCTACCAAAAAAAAAAAAAAAATTAGCCAGCGTGGTGGTGTGTACTTATAGTCCCACCTACTTGGAAGGCTGAGGTGGGAGGATTGCTTGAGCCCCAGAGGTTGGGGCTGCAGTGAGCCATGCTTGCGCCACTGTACTCCACTCTGGGCAACAGAGTGAGACCCCGCCTCAAACAAATAAAAATGAAAACAAAACTCCTTGTGTGGAGCAGGGTTGTTATCGTCAGCGCCATGGGCATTTAGAGGTGGATCATTCTTTGTTGTGGGCCGCCCTGAGCACTGTAGGATGCTTAGGGGCATCCTTGGCCTCCACCCTCTACAGGCCAGTAGCATGGCCACCCACTCTCCCCATTACAACAAACAAAAATGTCTCCAGACATTGCCAAATACTCTCTGGGGGACAAAAATTGCCCACTTGAGGACCACTGACATGGAGGGAGCTGCAACTGGCTAGATTCAGACAATACCATAGGATTGGCCTACTTCTAAATAGACTGTGGGTTCTGTGAATACTGAGGCCATATCTTACTCATCCTTGAATCCCCACCTGCCCCAGTGCCTGGCCTGGTCCCCCTTGTCCTGCCTGGTGCTGGACCCAGGATAGTTTTGTTGAACAGAGACTGAGTATGGGAATTGAGCACCCCTCCCCCCTCATTTTCCCCTTCCCACTGGCATGTAAAACTCACTCTTGTACATAGTCCTAAATTTTCTATTAGGCCCTGGGGGACGTGGCAGCTTTAATTATTTTAAATTCAGACTCTGCTGAGACATCTTCTTCACTTCCCAACAAGAAATCACTGCTTCTGAACAAGCAAGAAAAACATATCCCTGAAAAGCCTCAAGCCAGATGTTCCTGGAGGTCCCCGCTGGCCTCTGCTTCCCGCCCCCATGACTGACAGCTGTGGATCTGACGGACACACTTGAGCTGCACACAAGCATCCTGCCCCGTACCCCACAGACCCCTTCTCCTGGCCTATGAGTGGCTTTGCTGCCTCAGCACAAACCCAGGATCGGGGATCTTCATGGCCTCCAGAGAGCCTGCTCCAGAGTGACTGGGTTCTAGCGCCCTCAGTGACTCAGGAGTTGGGCAAGAGCTGGCTTTCTGGAGAATGAATCAATATGAAATCAGACAACAAACAGGGCAAGAGCTTAAATGTCAGCCAGAACCTACTGAAATCCCAGATTTCACACTCTTATCGGCTGTGCGATTGCCCGCAAGTGGCTTTCGCTCTCTGAACCCCATTCGTCGTTTGGAAAGTGGGTACGTGGGTTGATTATCTCTAAGGACCTTCCTGCACTGATGCTTGAGGATAATTTTTAGTCTGCATGGCTGACATTGGCTCTTGGTTCACTTTGTTGCAGCAAATTTACTTTCCATCATACAGAGATTAGGGACAAATTATTCCAGGTCAGTTCTAGTGTCTATTTTGAGGTTTTTACTTCAGCCTTCTTCTGCCTCCTGTGTCCTCTCTGTTTTAATTTCTAGGCTCAGCAAACACCTGAGTGATGATAGCTGTTTTGCAATTATTTCATTCTCACTTTGCCTCTCTATGCCTCAGTTTTCCCATCTGCACAACCGACACAATAATTGGTTTCTGCCTAACAGGGTAGCAGTAATCATGATTATCTCCTTTTTGTAGATGAAGACTTGGAAGCGTAGAGAGGCAACACGCCTTGCCCAAGGTGACCTCACAGCCCATGGTAGAGCTGGGATTAAAATCTAGGGAGGGTGAGGCCTGGGACTTTACCCATTTTGAGGCAGATCTTTCAAATCAGAGAGCCTCTGTGAGTTTGCATTGAGGGTGTGCATGTGTGCGGCACTGCAAATGGGCCTACAGGTAGGAACATGCATGTACTTAAGTGTGATGCTCTAGGGTCTGCTGGTACATGCCTGCATTCACTCAACAAGCATTGACAGAACACTGAGGGTGTGGCAGGCACCATGTGGGAACAAAAGCGCTGCCCTTGCGGTGCTTACAACCTAGCAGTAGGAGATGGATTCTGATCCTAATAACACGTACATTATAGTGTATGCGAGAGGTGAGAGGTGTCATCACAGGCAAAACATCCGTCAGCGAAAGAATGGGTAAGTACAATGTGGTATATCCATTCAACGGAATGTTACTCAGTGGTAAGAAAGAATAAACTTTTTTTTTGAGACGGAGTTTCCCTCTTGTTGTCCAGGCTGGAGTGCAGTGGCGTGATCTTGGCTCACTGCAACCTCTGCCTTCCAGGTTCAAGTGATTTTCCTGCCTCAGCCTCCTGAGTAGCTGGGACTACAGGCATGTGCCACCATGCCCAGCTAATTTTTGTATTTTTAGTAGAAACAGGGTTTCACCATGTTGGTCAGGCTGGTCCCAAACTCCTAGGAATAAACTCTTGATCCATGCAACGGCATGGATGATCCTCAAAACGTTTTGTTAAGTGAAAGAATCCAGAAACAGCAACAGGAGGAGATGGATTATAATCATAACAATCCGTGCATTGCAGAGTATGTGAGAAGGTGAGAAGTATCGTATTGCCGGGAGGACAGAGCAGGTTAAGGATGATCAAGAGTAAGGAAAAGGGAAAAGCCATTTTAAATAGGGCAATAATAGTAGGCCTAATATAGTTTGGATATTTGCTCCCTCCAAATCTCATGTTGATAGGTGATCCTCAGTGTTGGAAGTGGGGCCTGGTGGGAGGTGTTTGAGTCATGGGGGTGGATCCCTCATGAATGGCTTGGTGCTATCCTCATGATAATGAGTGAGTCCTCACTTTATTCATTCTGCGAGGGCTGGTTGTTTAAAAGAGCCTGGCACCTCCTTCCTTCTCTCTTGCTCTTTCTCTTTTGCTCCCTTTCTTACCAAGTGGCACACCTGCTTCCTCTCCACATTCTGCCAGGAGTAAAAGATTCCTGAGGCTTCAGTGGAACCTGAGCACATGCTAACGCCATGCTTGCACAGCCCGCAGGACTGTGAGCCAAATAATCCTCTTTTCTTTCTAGGTTATTCAGAGTTAGATATTCCTTATAACAACACGAAGTGGACTAACACAAGGCTTAACCAAGAAGGCATTAGGTTGGTGCAAAAGTAATTGTGGTGTTTGCAATTAATAATGCAATTAACAATGGCAAAAACCACAATTAACTTTTGCACCAATCTAATAATGTTTAAGCAAAGACTTGAAGGAAGTGAGGGAGTTGACGATATGGCTGTTTGAGTGAAGACTATTCCAGGCAAATGGAACAGCAGTGCGAAGGTCCTGAGGCAGGCGTGTGCCTGGCATGTTGAAAGAACAGCAAGGAGATCAGTGGGGCTGGTGCAGGAAGAGCAGTTTCAGGGATCAGAGAAGGTCAGGGGAGTAATGGGAGTGAGGCTGTGTAGGGCTCTGTGGGTCAGAGCGAGGACCTGTGCCTTGACTGACAGCTCAGAGTAAAGTGAGCACCCTGTCTCTGCAAAAAGGTCGCTTATTCAGGGGGCCTAGCTCCGATGGAGGGAGCTCTAGGACTCCTTGACAGCAGGGCAGTCTCTGTGGAGTCCTGGGGTGTGGGGGCCCTGTGGCCTTGCCTCCTGGAGGTCCTGGAAGCATCCAGAACCCACCACTCAAGCCCAAGGCTCTGCTTGCTGGAGCCCAGGGCCCAGCTTGGGCTCCCTGGACACACCAGCTCCTCAAGTTGGAGTTTCTCCTCCCCTCCCCAACAGCCTGGAGCTTTTCATCTTATGCTTTGCCCCCTTGGGCAATTATTTATTATTTCCTTCTCCAACGTGTTTCTGAGACACCACGCTTATGAAAGATGCTACACTGAATAAAGTGGGACGGCATCATAATTCACCCTGGCTCCAGCTGAAATATTTGAACGACAACACATTACTGTCCAATTTCGCTGCTTTCCGCTTCGAGGGAGAGGCAGGAACCCCCACTCGGGGTGCTCCGAGCTCTTTGCAGAATTGAATGAAATGGGTTTGGCAGCTGTGGTGCTGAATGGGAGCCACAGGAAGCCGTGGGTGGGGGACGGTCACTCAACTTGGCGGAAAGGACCCTCTGCTTTGCTCCCCTGCCTGCGCCATCAGTCCGGGAGGTCCTGCAGGGCAGAGATCCTGACTTTTCCTCCTTCCTTGGGATCTCCCATGGGACCTGGTTCAGGATGCTTAGAGAAGTGTGGTGGAAAGACCACAGCTCTGGGGTCAGGCTGGTTTAAGCCCCAGCGCTATCTCTTGCTAAGCTGTATTATCTTGGACAAAACCCCTGGACCTTAGTCTCTGTACCTCTATAATGTGGATACAGATACCTACTTAAAATTTAGGCTATGAGGGTCATCATGAGATAGTGCATACTAGTTATCTATGGCTGTGTATCACATGACCCCAAGATTAGCATCTTAAAACAACAAACATGTATTCTTTCACATGGTTTCTGAGGGTGGGGTACTGAGAGCAGCTCAGCTGGGTGATTCTGGCTCAGAGTCTCATGAAGGGTTTTTTCAGTCAAGACGTCAGCAGGCCTTGTAGTCATCAAAGGCTTGCCTGGGCCCAGAGGACCTGCTTCCAACATGGTGCACTCACATAACTGTTCAGGCAGCCTTATTTCCTCCTGGCTTTGTGGAGGCTTCACTTCTTCATGACTTGGACCTTTCCACAGGGTCGCGAGGGACACAACGGTGGGCAATAAATGGTCAAGAAAACACAACAGCTATGCAGGTGGCAGCTGTGATGTCTTTCCCCCCCGCCAGTGGTTTTAACAAATTTACAGAGTTGTGCAGCCATCACCACAACCAGTTTTAGGACATTCCCATGATCCCCAAATGTTTCCTTCTGCCCACTTACAGTAAATACCTGTTCTCACTCTCGGTCCTAAGACAGCCACTCTTCTGCTTTCTGTTTTTTTATTTTTTTATTTTTAACTTTTATTTTGAGACAAGGTTTTGCTCTGTTGCCCAGGCTGGAGTACAGTGGCATGATCCTGGCACACTGCAGCCTCCACCTCCTGGACTCAAGGGATCTTCCAGCCTCTCTCTCCCAAGTAGCTGGGACTACAGGCATGCATCGCCATACCTGGCTAATTTTTAAATTTTCCTTTGTAGAGAAGGGGTCTCCCTCTGCGCCCAGGCTGGTCTCACACTCCTGTGATCCTCCTGCCTTGCCCTCCCAAATGCTGGGCTCACAGGCATGAGCCACTGTGCCTGGCCTGTTCTGCTCTCTGTCTATACTGGTTTGCCTTTTCTAGTCACTTCATTGAAATGGAACCATAGAATAGGCAATGTTTTCTTTCTGAGTTCTTTCACTTGGCAAAATGTTTTTGAGGTTCATCTATGTTATTGCAGGGATCAAGAGCTCATTTCTTCTTATTGCCAAGTAGCGTCTCGTTGAATGGATATACTGCATTTTGTTTACCCATTGGTTTGTTGATGAGCATTTACAGTATTTCCAGTTTTTGCCTGTGGTGAATAACATAGCTATGAGCATTCACCTGCAAATCTTCCTGTAGACATGTTTTTATCTCTCTTGGGTTGATTCTTAGGAGCAGACTTGCTGGGTCTTGATAAATTATTGTTTATCTTTTATAAGAAACTGCCACATTGTTTTCCGTTTTAAATTCCCACCAGCAATGCACAAGGGTTCCGCTTCCTCTATATCCTCAACACTTGGTATTATCTGTCTTTTTGATTAAAGGCATTCCAGCAGATGTGTAGTGGTACCTCATTGTGGTTTTTATTTGCATTTCCCTGATGATTAGTTATGTTGAACATTTTCTCATGTGCTTGTTAGCTGTTTGTATATCATCTTTAGTGAAATATGTATTGAAATCTTTTGCCTATTGGATTTTTTGTCTTATTACTAAGTTAGCAAGGTTCTGTTTTTTTTTCTTTTCTTTCTTTTTTTTTTTTGAGACAGAGTTTTGCTCTTTTGCCCAGGCTGGTGATTCTTGTGCCTCAGCCTCCCGAGTAGCTGGGATTACAGGCATGCACCACTATGCCAGGCTAATTTTTGTATTTTTAGTAGAGATGGGATTTCCCCATGTTGGTCAGGCTGGTCTTGAACTCCTGACCTCAGGTGATCCATCCGCCTTGGAATCCCAAGGTGCTGGGATTATAGGCGGGAGGCACAGCACCCAATCAAAGTTCTTTATATAGTCTGGATACAAGCCCACAATCAGATATATGATTTGCAAATATGTTCTCTTAGTCTGTGGCTTTTCTTTTTATTCTTTTAATGGTATATTCTAAAGTGTGAAAGTGGTAATTTTGATGAAGTCCAATTTATCAATTTTTCGTTACATTGATCATGCTATTGCTGTCATACATAAGAACTCTTTGTCCAACCCAAAGTAATACGTTTTTTTCCCTATGTTTTCTTCTAAAATATTTAGAGTTTTAGTTCTAACTTTTAGGCCTAGGATCCGTTTTGAGTTGATTTTTGTGTATGGCATAAGGTAAAGGTATCAATTGATATTTTTAACATGTGAATATCCAATTATCCTAGCATCAGTTGTTGAAAAGATAATTGTTTCTCCACCGGAACGTCTTAGGACCTTTGTTGAAAATCAATTAACCATAAATGTAAGGATTTATTTCTAGACTCTTAATTCCATTCTGTTGGTCTGTGTGCCTATCTTTGTGGCAATAGCACACTCTTGACTTCTGTGGCTTTATAGTAAGTTTTGAAATCAGGTAGTATAAATCCTTTCGTTCTGTTCTCTTTCAGAATTGTTTTTGCTGTTCTACCTCTTTAGCATTTCCATATAAATTTTGGGATCCGCTTGCTAATTTCTGCAAAAAAGCCTGCAGGGATCTTTGTAAGGATGGCAATGTCTTTTGCAACCTTAAGGGTATCATGCCATCACTTGTTCCTTCAGTCATAGAACAAATATGGTATCATATCATCACTGTCTTAGAAGTATTGTGCCACCCCTTGTCCTTTGGTGACAGAGAACAATGCTGGCACAATGTGGGAGGGGCTGATAAGATATGAACACCAGAACGTTGGGACCACTGGGGCCATCTTGGAGCTGGACTCCCACCTACTGGATGTGAGCATTCACTGGAAATTGAGACTACCTGAGCACTCAAGAGGGACTGTATTGTGGATCCTCCAAACCAACCAATCAACTTCCACAAGTTCTCTCATCCTTCTGATGATATCAGTGTGAAAGTTGAAGCCTAGGGGCTGGGGTCGAGGTGCACCAGAACTGGGAGATGACAGGAAGCCAGGCTGCCATGCAAGTTTAAGTTTGCTGGATGGACTTAGATATTTTCAAGGAGACTTCGTTCTCTCCCATCAGACTGGGAACACCCTACAAGCAACTGTTTGTTCTTCTGAAGGACTGGAAATGAAGCCTGCGTGTTCAGCAGTGCTTGTGGGACTCAGTGGGTGTCTCAAAAGGTGGGGTGCTATAAGTCACCTGCTATCGATGGATAATAAGGCACCAGCTTTTGCCACAATAGGGCAGCATAATAAATCTGCCCCAAACTCAGTTGGACTCCCATGATAAACATTTCTTCTCAAGCTCACAGGACTAGGGTTCATGAGTCTTAAGATGGGCCTGTCCCATGGCTCTGTTTCTGCCTGCAGGTCAGGTAGGCTGGGCTCCAGGCTGCAGGCTGGGCTCAGGTCTGCTTCCCCTGTGCTCCTTCTGGGACTTGGGCTGAGGGCCAGCGGCTGTTAGGGCATGTTCTTCTTAGGCTGGATTACCAGGGTACAAGGGAGTGAGTGGGAATGTGGCACACAATGCAGGCTTCGTCCTGGAACTGGCACACTGTTGCTCCCATCCATAAGCCCTCAGCCGGATCATATCACACGGCCACACCCAATATCCATGGGGAAGGAAGAGATTCACTCTGCTTTTTCTAATGGATGGTTCTGCAAGGTCCCACCTTCAGGTCCCAATTCTCTATTTGGGAAACAAGGGCAGATCTCGGGTTTCCAATAGATGGCAAATCTTTACTTTCATTCTCTGTTCCCTCTCCCCACTTATGAATATCATGTGTCCTGAGTGTCAGGGTGGGGACACTGGTGGAGATCCCCAATGTACAATAGCTACTGACATAGCTGACGTCCTTGAGCAACTGCCATATAGCCGGCACTGTGCTGAGTAACCAGCTCGAAGCTTCTTCACAACAACCCTGGGAGGTGAGCAGAATTATTGTCTCCATTTCACAGATGTAGAAACCAAGACACAGAGTGATGGAGGCACTGCAGCTCACCTAGCTGGAATGGGCACACACACCTGTCGGATTCTAATTGTCCAACGGGCTTTCCCGGGCCTCCCTTTGGGCAGAGGTTTCATGGAAGTGGATTTGAACTCATATCTATGGAAAGACTTTGTAACTTGTGGAGCGAGCTCGCAATAGAATGGATGTCTTCTTCCTGGTCCAGGGAAGTGAGCTCCCCATCTTTGGAGGTATTCCAACAGAAGCCAGATGGTCATCTTTCAGGAATGCTAGGGAGGGGTTTAGGGGAAATCAGAGGCTGAACCAGTTCATACCACAGATGCCTTCTAGTGTTGAGCTCTGAGGAGTAATGGTTATGTTCAACCCACGTGGTGAGTCAATGCCAGGTTCACAATTAGAATAAGTGCAGGTGTCTGGACTCTTAGGTATAACCATGGACTGTTACTTCTAGAAGTCTCTTAGTAGTCATCTAATCCAACCCCCCATTTTACAGAGATGAGGGGTATCTGAAGAGGTGACACAAGGGCACCTCCATTCTTAGTGGCAAAGCTGGACTTTAACTCCAGTCTTCAGGGCGGCCATCTCTCTGCCTCTCCTTCTGCACCCCAGGCATCCTGGGAGCTAAGCACCTGCTGTCTCGCCCGCCTGGGGCAGGAGGGAGTTAACAAGATAACTAAGTGACAGCCACTCTCCGCAGCAGCAGCAGCGGTTTCTTGTTGAGAAATGCAAATGCCTTTGAGAGGCCACGCTCAATGCTTCACGTTTTTTTCACACCACACAAATTACTCTTTTTCCCCCTCCCTCTAAGACTTGTCTGGGATTGTTTGTACTACAAAAACCAGGGGGAATTGAGCCATTTGCTGGAACAATCCTGCCAAATCCAGCCTCTGGGACAAGGCCTGCTTCAGCAATGAGGGCCCTCCCCCACCCTCCCTTCCTCCTGCTGTCTGTGGGGCCCAGCAGCGTGGACACAGCCTCCTGGTCTCTCTGTCTTCCTCCAGGGGGCCAGAGATGGGCCAGAAAAGTAAGCCTGGCTCAGGGAAGGCACCAGGCAGATGTTAATTCCCATTACACAGGGAGGAAGACTGAGATCCCACCTTCAGGTCCCAATTCTCTATTTGGGAGATAAGGGCAGATCTGAAGTTTCCAACAACTGGCAGATCCTTACTTTCATTCTCTGTTCCCGCTCCCCAGTAGCTGATTTCTGTGCCCTCAGCAAGGCACTCACTGTCACCCTGTTGCTCTGGGCAGCCCATCTGTGGTTTGTAATGTCATTTTGGTTATCAGCTTAATCCTTACCATGAGGATCATGACCTCTATTTCACAAAAAGGTGAAGGGTCAGGTTGAACCATATGAGGTTACCAGTTTTGTAGGTCAGAACATGGTTGTATATTGGGTATTTCATGTGGTTCAACTTAATAGCTTGCCCCGAGTCATATAACTTACCCTTTGTTTAATGACAAAAAAAAAAGCATCTAACATATTTCAGACTAACCCTCTTACTGGTGATGGACTTTTAGCTGAATCACTGGCTTCTGCATGTGGTCTTGACCAATCCTCTTCTTCCTTGGGATGACCGCATTGTTAGTTGATTCCCAGGGGCGTGGCCTAGGCCACGGAGCTTTGCTGGAGGAGGTTGCAGGGTATCGTAGGACAGGCACTGGACTAGGGAAAGCAAGAACTGAGTTTTAGTCTGATCTGCACAAATGGGCCGCAGGAATCTGTTAGGACTCTCTGGGCACTAATAACAGAAAATTCAGCCTAAACTGGCTTAAGTAGGAATAGAAAATGTAATAACTTATGTAAGTGAAGAAGATCAGGGGGTGAACCAGGCTCCAGGAGCTGCCGGAGGGAAGCATTCCAAGGTGTGGAGGTGGCTGGCTGGTCACCCAGAGCTCAGGCTCCTTCTGTCATGGTGTAGGCTGTTGCTTAGAAGCCGCTGCCCTGCCAGCCAGGAACTACATTTCCCAGCATGCCTTGTATTTAGGTGTGACCATGACCAGTTCTCACCAATAGTAAAGGGTAGAGGTGGCATGTGACTCACTTCCAGACCAAGGAGCTTAAGGAACAGGTATGCCTCCTCCATTCTAACTTCCCCCAAGGGTGGAATTTAGAGAACTCCAAGGCACAAGGGGCAGGTGTAGCACAAGGTAGAAGGATCCTGGATCCTGATTTACCAGAGAGATCCATGTAAGACTATTATGTGAGCAGGAAATACATTTTTTTGAGATGATCTCACTCTGTTGCCCAGGCTGGAGTACAGTGGTATGATCATGGCTCACTGCATCCTCAACCTCCTGGGCTCAGTCAGTCCTCCCAGTGTAGCCTCCCAAGTAGCTGGGACCACAGGTGTGTGTCACCATGCCCAGCTAATTGTTTAATTAAAAACAATTTTTATAGAGGTGAGATCTTGCTATGTTGCCCAGGCTGATCTTGAACTCCTGGGCTCAAGTAGTCCTCCCATCTCAACTTCCCAAAGTGCTGGGATTACAGGCATGAGCCACCATGGCCAAGAAATAAATTTTTATTATTTAGGATTTGAGGGTTTATTTGTTACAGCAACTAGCATTTCTCTGACTATTACAGATATCATCAGGACCTTTTCTCTCTCCAGCTGTCTCTTCTGCTTGCTTCTCTGCTGGCTTCATTCTTCAGGCCCATGGGATAGCAACATAGCTGCTGGCAACTCTAGAACAAGTAGAGGTCCGGAGGGTCCTAGGTTTAAGGCCAGCAGAAAAGATACCACCCTCTTAGTAGTTCTAATGGAGTCCCAGACCTTGTATCTCATCACTTAAATTTGTGAGCTTATACCAGAATGAATTACTGTGTCCGGGTGGGTAGCAGTGTTTGGGTCACTCAGCCCAGCACGTGTTCACTTATGGAGCTGAGGGTGGAGTTAATTGCATATGGGGTGCAGCTTGGGGAGGAAACTAGATTCTGGGCATTTGTCCATCACCATGAACTTGAGCAGTGCTCAGAAGCTCTGAGTGGCAGCATCCTTTCCTGATTCAGTGAGGATGCCGAACACACAGGTATTACGGAGGGTTTGCCGGGATGGGATGACCTTGCCAGACTGCCCAGGCCTGAAATGTGTGACTTGGTGATGCTCAGATTTCCTTTCTGCTGGAATATCTTGGAATTGGCTCATTTGGGCCTTGGATTGACTCTCCCAGCTGAGCATTTTCTCTCTCCTCCATCCTTTTGTTCTCCCTCACATCCATGCAGGGCACTTTCTGGAAGGATATCAATGTCTGGACCCAAAGCATGCGGTTTTGAACATCACTCGCTCAGCCTTGCCCGCTGCCAGCACTCCAGTTGGTTCCGCTGCCATCCCCGATCCTTTGATCCGAGAGAAGTGATGAGAGCCTCTTTCTCTCCCTCAGAGGCAGTGGGTTTCAAACCCTGAGGCAGCGTTTTCATGTCCTCACCCACATCGCCGGTCCAGTCTTGCCTAATGGGAACGTGATCCACGAGGCCCTTCGGGTGGCAGATAATGAGGTGTATGGCTCTTTCAAACACCTCCTCCCAGAGGCCCTCCAGACTGCTGCAGTCCACAAGGTGCCCTCTGAACTCCCAGGGGACTTCTGCTTCAACACCTCATTGTAGCTTGTCCTCTAAACGAACAGCTTCCTACTTCTTCTCTGTCTTGTGCAAAGCCCTTCAGGACAAGAATACATTTTCTTCTTCTGTTGTGTTCTCTGTGGGTCCTTGGGTGGAACTGAACACAGAATCTAGGAAATGAAATAAAATCAAGATGAGATTTATTTAACCTGGACTGTCAGACACCCCACCAGGCGTGTTTGCATCCAAGCTTTCATTTGGTTCCCACCAACAGCTCTGTGAATTGGATATTCGGACACATATTTTTACACACAAAGAAACTGACACTTAAGACAGACTGTGTCACATGCCCAAGGTCACCTAAAGAGCAAAAGAAGAGCTGTTGATGCAATTGCCAGGCTCTCATTCCTTTGGCATTTACCGAGTGTCTTCCATGCACCAGGCTGTGGGCTCAGCTTCCCCGGGGAAATACTGAACTGAACAGGAAGAATCTCTGCCACTTAGTGATTAAGGGAGGAGGGTCTCTGGAATTGGGCTTTTCGGGTTAAAATCCTGCCTTGATAGCTTTTGAGCTGTGCCCCCGTGGATCAGGCCTTTCCTCTCTCCAGCCCCAGGTGTCTGTGTGTGGGTGCATGGTAGGATATCCACGGCCTGTGTTTATACCACTGCCCCACACTGCCTCATTTATCAAGCCCATATAGAGCACTTATTTAGCACTTACTATATACCTGAAAAGACTTTTAAGTGCTTTACGTGTTTTTCTTTTTTTTTTTTTTTGAGGTGGAATCTCACTTGGTCATAGAGGCTGGAGTGCAGCGTGTGATCGGAGCTCACTACAACCTCTGCCTCCCGGCTTCAAGCGATTCTCCTGCCTCAGCCTCCCAAGGAGCTGGGACTACAGGCGCGTGCCACCACATCTGGCTAATTTTGTATTTTTTAGTAGAGGCGGGGTTTCACCATGTTGGCCAGGCTGGTCTAGAACTCCTGACCTCAGGTGGTCCACCCACCTTGGCCTCCCAAAGTGCTGGGATTATAGGTGTGAGCCACCATGCCCAGCCAAGTGCTTTACAGTTGTTAACTAATTTCATACTCATGCCATCCTGTAAAGTAAGTGCTATTACCCTTCTTATTTTACAGATGAGGAAACTGAGGCTCAGAGAGGCTAAGTGGCTTGCCCGAGCATCACAGCTAGGATCCAAGCCCAGTCCACCTGGCTCCACAGTCCCTTTTCTTAGCTTCCGTGGTTTGCTGTCTGTTCACTTAATAAATAGTGGTTGAATTGGATTGAATTAAATCACCCACGTGATTTTTGCCAGGCCTACTTGGGGGTGAGTTTTCATGAGTCCTTGAAGGGCTTAGTCAACCACATCCATCTTTCTTCTGGACTCTGATTCAGGGAGTGAAGTCACACTCCCATGAGGGCATGGTTACCAGCCCTGTAGGCAGGACAGTGTGACCTCCATGAACTGCCCCGGCCTGGCCCTGGAGGCTGGGCTGCCCAGCAGTGGTTCAGAGGCTCTGAAGAGGGGTGCCCTGCTCAGACCTGGCTTAGTGGTACCAGGAGCTGCCAAGTCCCCTCTCCGGGCTGGACATGCCCTCCCCTTGCACTCTGGGGACCCCATTCTCTCCATCCTCCCAGAATCTGCAAGGAAAATGCTTCCACGTCGAGGCAGCCACCCAGCTCATGCTCTGGTGCTTGCACTCCAAGGCTTCCTGTTTGAAAACAGAGCAGTTTTCAAAGGAGTCTTGTTTGATCTTGTGGGTCTTTCTTCCCCTCTACTTGACTGGAAGCTGATGGTAGTGATCAGACGTGGCTTGTGACAAATCTCAGGGCTACCGAACAGTCCCTGGCATGGCTGATGCTGGCCACCAAGGCAGGAGAAACAAATCTGCCAGCTGATGGTGGCAGGATTTGGGGACAGATCCAAATGTGCCTTCTCCCCATGGGCCTTTCCTTTCCTTTGTGGCTCTGCCTGTTTGAGATTCAAGATACCCTTTCAGCATGGCTCTGGGCTCCCAAAGGCCCTGGTATCTGGGGAGAGTAGGAATGTACCCAGGGCAGAACTTCACAGCCCTGACACCCTCCATGACCGTGCCCTCTCTCTTCCTCTTCTGAATTTCTTAAGAAATATTTCTGCACACAGAAAGGTGCAAAGAATAAGAGCAACCAAGCCCTACTTGCCACCAGGACTTTATCTCCCCTTTTGGAAGCGTAGCGTTGCACACTTATGCTCAGATGCGCACACGCTCACCCCGTTCTGCAGCCAGACATGGTGGCTAAAGTGTTTCCACATCCCTTACCGAATGTGAAGAAGGCAGATTGGTATAAATGCCCCCATTTTACAGATGAGAAAATGGAGGTTCAGAGAGGTGAGCTGTGACCTGCCTTTGGCCACGCAGCCAGAGAGTGGCCAAGACTCCAAACCAAGACCTGTCAAAATCCATCCAGCCTCTTCCCACCTATTCCCCACCAGAAGCTGAGCACCCAGGATGGGAGAGAGCTACATTGTCAGTGTCTGATGTGTGAGCCCCTTGAGTGAGGGGCCATATATTCTCTGTGTCCTCAGTCCCCTGGCACCTACTGACTGTCAGGAAATACTTATTTGACTGCACAAAGAGATACTGTGTGACCCTAACTGTGGGAAGGGAAGATTGCACGGAGGAGACATCAGAATAGTCACTCTTAGATTCTGTATTTGTTTCCTGGGGCCTCCATAACAAAATACCACAAACTGGGTGGCTTAAAATAGTAGAAATGGATTCTCTCTCAGTGCTGGGGGCTGGAAGTCTGAAATTAAGGTATGGGAAGGGCCATGCTCCCTCTGAAGGCTCCAGGGCAGAATCCTTCCTGGTCTCTTCCAGCTTCTGGGGGCTGTTGGCAATGCTTGGTGTCCCCTGGATTGTCACTGCATCGTGCCAGTCTCTGTCTGGTCATGACTTGGCTTCCTCTGTGTGTCTGTGTCTCCACAAGTCTTCCTGTCATTTTTAGAACACCAGTCAGGTCGGGTGTGGTGATTCACACCTGTAATCCTAGCACTTTGGGAGGCTGAGGCGGGCAGATCACAAGGTCAGGAGTTTGACACCAGCCTGGTCAACATGGTGAAACCCTGCCTCTATTAGAAGTACCATAATTGGCCAGGTGTGGTGGCACACACCTGTAATCCCAGCTACTCAGGAGGCTGAGACAGGAGAATCACTTGAACCCAGGAGGCAGAGGTTGCAATGAGCTGAGATTGCACCACTGCACTCCAGCCTGGGGGACAGAGTGAGACTGTGTCTCAATTAAAAACAAAAACAAACAAAAACAAAAAAACAAGGCCGGGCGCGGTGGCTCACATCTATAATCCCAGCACCTTGGGAGACCTAGGTGGGTGGATCACCTGAGGTCAGGAGTTCGAGACCAGCCTGGCCAACATGGTGAAACTCCATCTCTACTAAAAATACAAAGGTTAGCTGGGCTTGGTAGCATGTGTGGTGTAATCCCAGCTACTTGGGCAAGAGAATCTCTTGAACCCGGGAGATGGAGATCACAGTGAGCCCAGATCGCGCCACTATACTCCAGCCTGGGCAACAGAGCAAGATGCCATCTCAGAAAAAAAAAAAAAAAAAAAAAAAAAGCACCAGTCACTGGATTTAGAGGCCACCCTAATCCAGTATGACCTCCACTTCACTGATGATCCACACAGATCCTATTTCCAAATAAGGCCATATTCCAAGGTTCCAGGTGACGCGAATTTTGGGGGGTACCGTTGAACCTCTACAAATTCTGATCCATCACTTGTCAGCTGTGTGTCCTTGGGAAAGCCTTGTTGGAGCTGAAATGTTCTCATTTGCCAAACTGGGGCCAAGAGGGAGTCCTTGTATGGGAGTTGTGAAATGAAGTGTGAGAATAACACCATGGCACCTGGCATACTGCAGACACCAAACAGCCGTGATCTGCCTTATTATTAATACTGCTATTTCTACTATTAAATGAAACGTGAGGTGAGTGTAAGAGAATGGCAAAGTTTATATTTAGAATGGGATATATTTAGAAGGCAGTGAATTCCAATAGGGGCGAAAAAAAATCTATTTATTTGTTTATGTGTTTGTAACTACTGGGCAGACAGCAAACAACTTGTTCCGCACCCAGGTTTAGAACCAATTGAGAGACAGATGCGTGTGTCAGAGGGAGGGAGGCCAAACGTCATTCTGATTGCTGATGAAGCTGTCTGGTGTGGGTGGCTTGGTCTTCAGCAGACCTCCTACAGCCCAGACCCTGGCAGAGCGGGCAATGCCCAGTCCTAACCCCTTTACTGGGGCCAGGCAAGTGCCCTCTGCAGGCAGAGGAGGAGGGCGAGCATCTCACGCATCTGGGGTGCCCCCTCCGGACTCACCAATCAGAGACTGGGGGAGGGGAGGAAGGGGAAACGTGGGGGAGGGGCTGGGTGCATAGCAAGCTAGTGGGAGTGTTATCGGGACACATGAAACCCGCAGAAGGCATTTCCCCTCCTGGTGTATAAAAGTAATCCTGGCACTGCCACCTTCTAGTTGTGAGGCCTATAGCAGGTGGCTTAGCCGCTCTCAGTTTTCTCACCTGTAAAATGGAGATGATGAGAGTTTCTAGTTTATAGGCTCATGTGCAAATGAAGTGATCGAATACCTGCAAGGCAGTTGGAACATGTCTGGCCCAAAGCAAGAGCTTAATGAAGATCGCTTTGATTTTTTTTTCTTTTCTTTTTTTTCGAGATGGAGTCTCGCTCTGTCGCCCAGGCTGGAGTGCAGTGGCGTGATCTCGACTCATTGAAAGCTCCGTCTCCTGGGTTCACGCCATTTTCCTGTCTCAACTTCCCAAGTAGCTGGGACTACAGGTGCCTGCTACCACGTCCGGCTAGTTTTTTTTTGTTTTTTGTATTTTTAGTAGAGATGAGGTTTCACCGTGTTAGCCAGGATGGTCTCGATCTCCCGACCTCGTGACCCGCCCGCCTTGGCCTCCCAAAGTGCTGGGATTACAGGTGTGAGCCACCTCGCCAGGCTGATTGCTTCTATTTTTATTGTGCTTCTCATCACTGCTGTGCAATGCTGAGTGTCAGTGAAAGGCACCAGATCCTAAGCATGATCATCAGACGCTTCTGTAATAGGCTCTGATTCTGGGAGGAAGCAGGACCCCCAAGATTCTTGAGAAAATGGGTGTGAAGGTGAGTGATAGACTGTCAAGTGCTGTGTGAAATGAAGGGGTTATTGGTGCAATGGTGAGGTAAGGGAGCTGTCCCCGGAGCCGGCCCGCCCATCTCAGTGGACTGAAAGGATACTGGGATAAAGGCCCTTTCTGATGCTTGGACTGGACCATGGGTAGGGGTCATAGGTGGGCAGGACATCTTGCAAAGGCCTCGGCAGGCTTGTGCACATGGAGGGGACAATGCCAGGGAAGGTTGGGACACTGGGCAGGAGGATGACATCACCTGGAATCTCCTTCTCTCTCTCCAGCCTAGGGGGTAAGGGAAAGATGTTGAGAGAAGCAGAGAGTGCCAGCTGGCTGGCTGGGAGGTTTTCTTTTCCTGTAGGATCTATCAAACTGCCCCAGGAGTTGGCTGCTGCTGGGATCCATCCTTCCAGAGGCGAGTGGCACCTCGTGTGGCCGTAACGAGTAGATATGAGCTCCTCATCAGTGGCTCTGCAGGTCATCTGCCTGGTGCTATATCTGAGCCCAGGGGTGGAGCAGGGGTTAGGGATCGGGGGGTCAGATGGCATTTCAGGAGCTCTGCCCCAAAGGTTCACATTCTAAGATGTGGTGCCCGGGACAGTGTCTGGAGTCCATAGATATTAATGGCTCTCTAAGTGGTTGACCTCTTCAAGACAGTCCAAAGTCAGACAGAACCAATGTTGTGAGGAATTGTTTGGATTACCTGGGCTCCAGGCTCTTGCCTTGGTTTCGATAAGGAAGAAACAGCTTGAATTTGAATTATTGAACAAGTTACCGAATGTCTAGGAGCCTTGATCTCTTCATCCGTCCAATGGGATAATGATAAAGGACCATCCTCCTTATTGGGATCTTTCTGGGGATGCCTTCACCCTGGGCCTGACACACAGTGAATGCCCGGTGAATGTCAGCTGTGACGACAGTAATGGCAGTGATGGTGGTGGAGGTGGTGGTGGGAGTGATGGACGGGTGATGATGGGATGGTGGCAATCGTGGTAGTGATGATGATGGCGGTGGTAGTGATGGTGGTGGTGGTGGTGGTGATGTGTGTCAGGCCTGGGGCTGGGTTTTGGGGATATGAAGATTTTTAAAGGTAGGAAAGAGAAACACAGAATTGGTCATTACCATACTTTGTGACAGTGAGGAACATCAGAATGAATTGGTCAACACTTTAAGGACATGTGTTTTGAAGGAGTAATGATTTGCCATATTTTTAAGGAGGAAAAGAGTATGGCATGGAGCGGGAACCATGCCTGCTATGGTGTGGAAGTAGGAAATGGCAGGGGGTTCACTGTTGCTGGGTTTGAGCTGGGGTTGAGGTGGTAGGGCAGGGGCTGCAGAGGTAGGGCAGGGGCTGCAGAGGTAGGCAGGGCATTGAATGCCACAGCAAGGATTTTGGCCTGTTCTTACAATGATGAGGAGGCACTTACAACACAGCACAACCAGATCAGCTGGGGCTTGAGGTCCAGAGACACCTGATGTCACCAGCTCTTATGTGTGATGGGGTGGGGTGCGGTCGGGGGAATGTTGCATGAGCCAGACATCTATGAAGGATGAGTGTTGTCTTATGGTATACTAGTTCTCCAGGGGCTGGAGGTGTCAGTGAGTTTGGGGGCTGGAGCAGGACCCATGATTGGGGAAATCAATATGGTAGCTTGATTACCAAGGGGGTCCTTTGATTTTTGTTTAGTTCCCTGGCCCTGGTGCTCACTACAGAAAGGCTCCAACATGCTTCTCGGACTGACTTACTGCTGGACACAGACTGTCTCTGAACCAGGGCCCTGGCTATTCCATGAAGTTTGGTTAACATTCATTCATTCATTCAGTGTCTATTTATTGAGCAGGAGGCATTGCTGTATGTCCTGGGGATTACAGTGGGGACCCAGACAGACAATCTCTTGGCCCTCAGGGAGCCTCTGTTCTAATAGATGTCATCTCTTATGGCTGAACCTAACCCTGGTCAGACTGCCCCTGAACCTTGGTCATGGATTAGGCCCGCAGCCCGATCCTCAGTGGATGTCTGTCAAATGCAGGTCATTCATTGTTGTGCCTTCAACAAATTTCATGGGAACTACTCCTGTTAGTAATGGACAGGTGGAAGAAGAGTGTGCAGAAGCCCTGCAGGTAGTGAGAGGGTCTGGATATTGAAATGGAATCTCCATTCTTACTGTTGGGGAAACTGCCCTCCATGTCTGTTTTAGCAACTTCAGGGAAGAGTTGAATGTAGTCACCTCTTGGTGATAGCTCTGCCCACTGACTACTCCACAGTGCTGATGGAGTGGCCTTAGGTGTGGGTACATGTGTGTTAATGGAGGGGGACATGGAAGCCTTCCTGGACACAGCAAACCCTGCAGCCCTGAGCCAAGCTTTCAGGGCTTAGTACCAAGCAAAGGGAGCCCAAGCTACTCCAGGCTGGGAGGTGAGATGCAGTTTATCCCTAGTGAGGGGGTGTGGCAGGGAAGATGTTGCTGTAGGTGGCAATGAGTCCTTTTAAATCACATAAAATCTGCCTCTGGCCTTCAGGATGAAGTCCAACTATTTGCCAAGGTCCAGGAAGCCCCTCAGGTAGAGACCCCTAGTTACCTCCTTTGCATCTCATCTCTTACCCCCTTCTCCCATCACACTTGAGGGTCCAGCTCTGCTGAGCTCCTGGCAGTTCCCCCAAAATGCCCAGCTCTCTCCAGGCCTTGGCACAAGCTGTTCTCTGTGCTTGGGATGCTCTGTCTTTCTACTTCACTTACCACCAACTCTTCATTATCCTTCAGCCTTTGCTCAGCTATCACCCACTCTCCTCCCTGTCTGGATTGCGTGCGTGGGTATCTCATTCTTGTGTCCCTCAGCCACCCATGCTTCTTAGACTTAGACTTATCACACTGACTATAAATATGTCAGTTTCCTCTCTAGACTATACTCACCTTGAGGGCAGGGGTTGGGTCTAACCACCATGTCTTCAGTGCATGACATGGAATATTCTAGGGGCTTTGCTATTATGTGTTGAGTGGTTGGATGGAAGGATGGAGGGATGGGTGGATGGGTGGATTGGTGGGTGGGTGGGTGGGTGGATGGATGGATGGGTGAATGAGTGGATGGATAGATGGGGCAAGGTTCAGCAGATGGGCAGCTTCCACCCAATTTTTCCTCTTTGCTTGGAACCGGCATCTGAACCCCCGGCTGGTTACTAAAAGCCCAGGCAGCCAACCCTACGGAAATATAGAGCGTTATCTAAATGCTAAATAGCAGCAGTAACAGCCGAGATGGGCTCTATGAACAATGTGTGGGCTTATTGGCCATCTCCTGCCTGCCGTCCTCCTCCCGCCCCATTCTGTTCTTGAAAGCCTGTCGGGCCTGGTTAGTGCTCACACTTTGTCAGAACCGTGAGGCTCTCTGAGGGGCCGAGGCTTGCACACACAGCAGGGCTGGGCAGGCTGCAGCCCCTGGAGGGGCCTGGAGATGGGGAGGGGTAGGCAGCCCATGCAGTGGGGAGCTAGCTTACCGGTGTCCAGTCCCAGGGGCACTGCCACTGACCCCCAGGTGACCATCAGATGAGTGACATCCCTGTACATCCTCGGGCTCCTCATTTGTAAAGAAAAGGAATTTTCTTACTGTCACTGAAAACCTACTATGCACCAGGTTTCCTAAAATTAAATTTGTAGAGCAAGCCTGGGAAGTTCTCCATTGTACAGAGAGACCGAGGCTCAGACGGGGAAAGAGACCCCGGCTAGGGAGAGTTATAAATAGGATTTAGCCCAAGGCCGCCTGACTGCAGACCTCCACTGTCTAACACGAGGGGCTGGGCTGGATCAGAGGTTTGCAAAATGTTTGTAGTGGAGGGAAGCTTTGTTCAAACAAAATCTCACCCAGAAATGCTTTATAGAAAACAGATCAAAGCAGAGTGGAACCGACTGAAGCAGGAGTCGGGGTGGGCGAGCGGGGGGTCGGTGGGGTGGGCCTTCCCTGATCCCTCCTTCCCACCCTGCAGCCAACAGGGCTCCACTGGGGGGCTTCTGGGGTCAAAACTTCCCCAGGGTGAGGCTCACCTGGAGGATGTGACAGCAGCCACTTGGGGTCACTCGGAGGGGTGTGTGACCTGAAAGTTCATGAGTCCAACCTTCCCAGCTGGGAGGGACACAGGCTTCGCAGGGCTTCCCGGTTCGCACCTGAGTGTCCCTGCTGGCTTCTCCGTAGGCGACCCCGGACCTGTGGATTATCCAGGCTGGGCCTCCTCCGGTCACCTCCTCCAGAGGGGCTGGACAGGGCAGTTCAGAGTCACTGCCCTTTGACCCTCTGATGTTAGAAATAGGGACTTGGAGAGGCTCTTGATTCTCCAGCCTCCCGTACCTTCACCCACACTGTGCGTAGCTCACTGTGGACTGGCACGTGCTCAGAGGAAGCCTGGGCAGGACCCTACGTGGGGCAGGAACAGGGCCATGAAGACGGTGTGGCCTGCTTGGCTGGGGGATGTCAGGATGTGGGCAGGGATATCCCCTGGGCTGCCACTGGAGCCCATGTCAGTAGGCTCTGGAGATGAGGGACAAATTCCAGAAAAGAGCCCCCAGGCCCAGGGAATGGGATGTGGGCTCTGAGAGAGATGAGGGGGCTGGGAGAGGAGAAGAGGGACCCTTGGGTGGACAGTCCGTCCCTGCAGGGGGTCAGATTGCTCTCAGAAAGGTCATATTTGGAGAACAATTAAATCCCTCCTAAGCAGGCTTAATAGTTCTTCTTCTGGAGCTGGGTTTGGGGTGGGTCTCCCTCTCAACCCCCTCCCAAACCCCTCCCCTGACAAACATCTGAGCTCCAAGTTTCCATTCCTCGCTCCGACCGCTCCTTCTGCTTCATTTCTCCACCAAGCGGTCTTTGGCTTATCAGAACACCACCACCCACCCCAGAACCCAGACCTGACCCACACGCACCTGGGACCTGGCAGTCCCGGGTTCTAGTCCCAGCAGTGCCTCTGCCTGTTCTACCCCGCCTCAGTTTCCTCACCTGCACATTGACGGTGTTGGGAGAGTGTCCCTGGGCCCGGATGACTCTGGAAGTCTGCAGCTTAAAGCGACTTGAAGTTGAAGTCTGTGCTCTCCTGTGCCCCCTCCCCGTTCCAGCTGGCGCCCTGCTCAGTAGGAAGGAGGCCAAGGAGCCGCCAGGATTGCACGCTGCCTCTGCCATCAGTCACTCTGGGTGGACTGTGAAAAGCCCATTTGGTTTATTAACACAAACACTCTTGGCATAAGCCTGGGAATGGCAAATTGGATGGGCGTTCACGGAAGTCAGGGGATGTGTTTATCACCTCCTGCTCCATCACCTGTCGCTGCTCCTGGCAGCCGGGGAATGGCCAAGCCTGGTTTGGGGGAGAAGCAGGGGTCAATGAAATCTCCTCCAGAAAGCCACTTGTGCTTGACTGCAGGCTGCTATCTGCCCAGTGGCCAGGGGCCAGCTCTCTGATCTCGGTTCTACAGCCAGCTGACCAGTGCATGACCTTGGGAAAGGTCCTTCTCCTATCTTGGCCTCAGTGAGCAGGGCCTCGAGGAACTGCAGGAATAGCCTGGATTGTGGCATCAGATCCTTCTCTGCTGGAGGCTGGCTGAGCGACCACGGACACCACCTCCCTCTGCTCCCTCCACCGCTGAGTCTCACGTTCCTCAACTGTAAAGTGTGGATCTTGATTCTCTCCTTATTCATTAGCCATTTATAATAAGCACCTCCTCTGTGCTAAGAACCACGTTGGAGCTTCAAAGATAATAATAGTAGTAGTGATAATAATAATAATAGTAGCTAAATATGTCGAGCACTTTGTGTACTCTCTTTGTACAGTGTATTAGTCTGTTTTCACACTGCTGATAAAGACATACCCGAGGCCAGGCCCATTGGCTCACTCCTATAATCCCAGTACTTTGGGAAGCTGAGGTGGGCAGATCACCTGACGTCAAGAGTTCGAGACCAGCATGGCCAACATGGAGAAACCCTGTCTGTACTAAAAATATAAAAATTAGCTGGGTGTGGTGGCGCATGCCTATAATCTCAGCTACTCTGGTGGCTGAGGCAAAAGAATCACTTGAACCAGGGAGGCAGAGGTTTCAGTGAGCTGAGATGGTGCCATTGTACTCCAGCCTGGGCGACAGAGTGAAACTCTGTCTCAAAAAAAAAAAAAGACATACCGTAGACTGGGAAGAGAAAAAGGTTTCATTGGACTTACAGTTCCATATGGATGGGAAGCCTTAGACTCATGGTGGGAGATGAAAGGCCGGGCACAGTGGCTCACACCTGTAATCCCAGCACTTTGGAAGGCCGAAGCAGGTGGATCATGAGGTCAGTAGATCGAGACCATCCTGGGGAACACGGAGAAACCCCATCTCTACTAAAAATACAAAAAATTAGCTGAGCGTGGTGGTGGGCACCTGTAGCCCCAGCCACTCGGGAGGCTGAGGCAGGAGAATGACGTGAACCCCGGGGGCAGAGCTTGCAGTGAGCAGAGATCGTGCCACTTCACTCACTCCGACCTGGGCAACAAAGCAAGACTCCATCTCCAAAAAAAACCAAAACAAAGAAACAAAAAAACAACAACAAAAAAAGGCACTTCTTACATGGTGGCAGCAAGAGAAAATGAGGAAGAAGCAAAAGCGGAAACTCCTGATAAACTCATCAGATCTTATGAGACTTTTTCACTCTCATGAGAATAGCTTGGGAGAAACCGGCCCGCATGATTCAGTTACTTCCCCCTTGGTCCCTCGTCCCTCCCACAACACATGGGAATTCTGGGAGATACCATTCAAGTTGAGATTTCAGTGGGGACACAGCTAAACCATATCATATAGTAAGTAATTTAACCCTCAAAACAATGCAATGAGACAGATACTGTCCATAGCCCCATTTCACAGATAAGGATGCTGAAGCACACTAGGTTATGAGTTCTAATGAGGATGATGGCACAGGTGACATGATGCCATCACCACTGTCAACGTCTTGGAGGGGTTGTTGTAGGAGCTGTGGGCTGCAAAGCACAGTGAGGTCAGTTCCACATAACGAGATCAGGAAAAGCTCAGGAAGAAGGTGACATTGAGCTGTGGCCAGGGGGTGGATGGTCACCCCTGAGACAGAAGGGGCTGGGGAGAGGGCATTCCAGGCAGAGGGAACAGTGTGTGCTAGGGTGAGCGCAGTGTGTCTGGGACCGGCAAGTGTTTGGTAGGAACGAGTTTTGAGAGGAGAGAGACCTGAATGTGGCTGAGACATATCGTCTTCAGAGCATCTCTGAAAAGATTCGAGGGGCAGTTCCCACCCAGCGTGGAGCACCATGTCCAGGATTGGAATTTGATGCCCTTTCTTCTCTCTGACTCCCAAGACTGTGGCACACTGAGGATGGGATGAGCACTTTGAGCTCTTCAGGAGGGGCACGTGGCAGAGGAACACTGCTTCTTGGGAGGAACTGGGTTTTTCAGAGCCTTCTGGGCAGAAAGAAGTGGGCTGGGCTCCTTTACCTGGACGATGAGGGTCCTGTTAAGCTGGGAGCCATTTGCATTAATTAATTGCCTTCTTTTGGTCCATTAATCTTGACAGCAGTGCATGCCTGTTCCTGCCTGCTGGGTGCTGGGAGAGGCGAGATTTGTTCTCACCGCACCTCAAGAGGCAGTTCCTCCTTGGAAAGCTAGGTCTTGGGGAAAAGGTGAGGGCACCTGGGGCCGTGGAAGGACGTCGTGGTCTTGGAATCAGGCTGGCTCCAGCCTTATTGCCATTTTCCCAATGAGGAAACTACAGTTTGGTTGGAGTGACTTGTTCAAGGTCATGCAACAGCTGTGATGGAGTGAGAGGTGGCATCCAGTCCCCCAGAGCCAGGTCTGTTCCCCTGCACCAGAAATCCCTACACAACCAGCTGCTCTTCAACAGAGGCTGAGGGATCTGCCCCTGTGCCCTCCCCTCTCTCCCACCTTTTCTTTCCCTCTCCACCCTTCCCACCTGCGTTCTCCTCCTCCCCCCACCTCACACATCTGTTTCCAGTCTCCCCATTCCCCAAGCCCCTGGACCAGAGGGGAGCTCAACACTGCCCGCCCAGGCTTTGTCTGCGAGGACGAGCAAGCAGGGAATGTAGGTCAGGGAGATGAATCGTGCATTGGAGGTGGGCATGTGGATGAGGGAGGGGCTCCCGCGCTTGGCCGTGAGGGCTGCATCCTCTGGAACACTCAAGAGCAGAAGTTGGAGGACTGGCCCCCGCCCAGTGGGATCTGTCTCTCCCACCAGAAGCGAGGGAGTGGGTAGAGAACTCATTCTGAGGTTGCCTGCCTGTCCTTTGAGCACCTCCAGTATCTGTCTGCTTCTCCCAACCATCTCAGGAGCTCTGCTGAGCCCTGTCCCTTTGTGCACTAGGATCCCATAAATGTCTCCTCACTTATCCTCCTTGATGATGTTGAAGCTGTCTCTCTAAATCTGACCACACCCTTGCCTTGCTCCCACCCCTTCCATCGCTCCCCATCACCTGTTGGACTTGAAGTTGGAGATCTCAGCTTGGCAAAGCCCTCCCTCTGGGATCAGGTTCCTCCTGCCTCCAGCCTTGCCCCATCTCTCAACCCCTGCCCATGTGCACCCGCATGTCATACTTGCAGTTCCACAGCAGGGCACACACTTGCTCCCTGGAGCATCAGCTCTGGGTCCAAATCTCAGGTCTGCCACTTACAGGCTGAGGGGTGGGCAAATCATTGACCCCAATATGCGCTTGTTTCCCTATCTATAAATTGAGGAGTGTAACAGCGCTCTGCTCAGATGTGAAGAGCTCTCATGGCACCCAGCAGCATGGAAAGGAGGTGCAATCACAGGGCTGTTTATTGCTGCTGCCACTGCTGTTGTTGTTGTTACTATTATTAGCCCCGGGGATGGCCAGCCTAGATGCCCCCAAAGGCAGAGACACATTTTGTTTCCATCTTTGATTCTGCCCAGTGCTTGGCACAGAGCCACGCATTCAGTAAGTTTTCAATGAATGCTGAGTGAACAAATCAGTGAGTGGGGAAGGATCTATTCTCTGGGAACCCACAGTCAGAGAGGGAGAGGACATACCTCAGACTTCAGGACCTCCCAGGCAGACAAGGGAGGCAGGTTGCACTCATATACAAACGTTGTGGGGTTTCCAAAGGTGTCACTATTAGACTCTTTCGGTGCACACAGTGTACCAGTGGGTCTAAAATAAAATCAGCCCACAACAGCTCCGGGGGGCAAAGAAATTCATGAGGACCCACCTGGTGTGTAGCACAAGCAGGTTTGCGGAGCCACCGCTGCTGTCTGCTGCATCTGCCTGCTGGCTCTGTGAGGGTGCCCCCTGGCCGCCTGTCACAACCCCTCTGCTCTTGAGTGGTCTCTGCTGGGGAGCAGGAAAAGGGAGGTCAGCTAATGTTCCCTGACAGCCTCCAGGCCTGGGAGTCAAGGTTGGCTGCCTTTTAAATCTTCCTGATTGCCCAGCCCCTGCCTTGCAGAGGTGTCTGTCCTGACATCCTCCCACAAGCCCAGTTGGCTTCAGCCTCCACTTCAACAACCCCCAACCCCCTAAATCCATACTCACATATCCTGAGCCAGGAGGATGCTCACCTGCCGTCTCCTTTAACAACAGCCTTTCTGGGTGACGGCAGGAGCTCCATTTTACATTTGGGAAACTGAGTCATAGATGCAGTGACTTGCCCAAGGCCACACAGCCAACCATCAGCATAGCTGGGACTGGAACCAAGAAAAAGTCCCCCACCCACTTCTCAGTGTCCTGCACCCTTGAACTCGGGAGATGTCATGGAGGTTTTCCTGCCTCAGTTTATCCATCTGTGGAGGCGCTCTTCCTCTGATCTCTGCTGTCCTCTTTGGGCTCTGCAGGGTTAATCTGGGCCAGCTCCAGGAGCACCTGGGACAAGAGGTGCTATAAATAGAGTTTCTGTGGCAGGTTGCCATCAGCCACCCTTGGGCTCCAGGGCACAATTCTGGTGCCAGCTGTTTGCCAGCCAGGCTGGGATCACTGCTGGCAGCTCAGCCTCTTAGTAGTTTGCTTGTCTGGGACATCTCTCAAAGGACAGTATGTCGGATGTGGTGTCCTCTTCTCTTTTCTCTGGTGCTTTTTCAGCCTCTTCTTCCCCAACGAGGCTGGGTGGAGAGGATGACGTTGGCTGTCACATCGGGCAGAGTGTGCAAATCATCTAGGCCTCAGCTTCCCCAGGTGGAAAATGGAACCACACACCGTAAATGGTGTCCCCAAGGATATCAGGTTGTAATCCCTGGAACCTGCAAATGTGACCTTATTTGGAAAAAGGGTCTTAGTGGATGTGATTAAGTTAAGGATCTCAAGATGGGGGGACTACCCTGGACTAACTGGGTGAGCCCTAAATGCTATCACCAGCATCCTTGTAGGAGGGAGGCAGAGGGGATTTAACACACACAGAGCGAAAGGCGCTGTGACACGGAGGCAGAGATTGGAGTGACACAGCCATAAGCTGAGGAACACTGGCCACTGAACACTGACCAAAGTTCCAAGGGGCAGGGAATGCGTTCCCCTTCTGCAGCCTCTGGAGAGGGTGTGGCCCTGCTGGCACCTTGAATTTGGCCAAGATATGTTAATTTCAGGCTCTGGACTCCAGAACTGAGAGAATGAATTTGTGTTAAGTCACCCAGTTTGTGGTGATACGTTAAGCAGCTTCAAGAAGCTAATATTTTGTTTATAAAGATGTGGCTAGAGGTTCCTGAGAGAGAAGGGAGACTGAGGCCCAGGAGTTGTATGGGAGAGGGGAACAGGGACCTTAGGGCCATGGAAGTATGACATTTGTGCCTAAAGGGGCTTTGTTGGCACAGACTGGGCTCAATGGGGGAGCAATGAACACATTCACCAAAGGTGAAAAAAGCTTCTTTAGTGCATGTTCCCTCCCTCCCTCAGCCTTCCCCTCTCCTCCCCTCCCCTTTTTCCTCATCTCCTCCCTTCCTCTCCACTCCCTTCCCTTCTCTGTGTAGTGGCAGGTGATACAGGGCAGAGTTTCTCAGACATGGTGCATATTACAATCTCCTGGGAAATTTAAAAAGTCTTGATGCCTAGACTGCACTGAAGCCTTATTAAATTGGAGTCTCTGTGGTGGAACATAGACGTTAGTACTCTTGCTTTTTTTTTTTTTTTTTTTTAAGAGCCAGAGTCTTGCCCTGTTGCCCAAGCTGGAGTGCAATGGCAAAATCACAGCTCACTGCAGCCTTGACCTTCTCAGCTCAAGCGATCCATTCTTGGCTTAATTTTTTTTACAGTTTTTGTAGAGATAGGGGCCTTGCTATGTTGCCCAGGCTGGTCTCGAGCTCCTGGCATCAGGCAATTCTCCCACCTCGGCCTCTCAAAGTGTTGGGATTACAGGTGTGAGCCAACATGCCCAACTAGTACTTTTACTTTTTAAAGCACTACGGGTGATCCCAGCACACAGCCAACGTTGAGAACCCCAGGTCTAGGGTTTGAGAGTCAGGTACCTGGTTCTAGCCCTGCTGTGTTCAGCCTCGCTTGGTGGAGTGGATGTTGGTTGCTTTGCCTGCTCACGATCTACATCTCCTTCCTAAGGGGCAGCACCCTGGCTTCCCTTCAGCAGCCCTCCCTCGCCGACTCACAGTCCACGTGAGGTAGATGGGACTAATCCCCCTTCCCTGGTCCCAGGAGTGGGCATGTGACTCAGGCCTGAACAACCACACACCCCATCCTCTCTGGCTACAGAGATTGGCCAAAGAGGACACACAACTTAAGTCAATTCAATTAGTGTCCACCCTAGGGCTGTGGCTGTGGTTATTGGCAACAAGCTGTGCTCTTTCTGTGAAGGCTGCTGAGCTAGGGGGATTGAGCTTGCAGCTGCTGGAGACTGCCAGGTTAAGAGAACCTGGCCTGAGAGTACGGTCAGCACAGAGAAGAGCAGAGCTGAGAGGCAGAGAGAGATCAGAGCGGATGACTCATGTGAACCCCTGGATCCAGCAGAGCCTGACAATGTTCTCCTGGGCATCTCAGCTATGTGAGCCAGTTATTTCTGCTTTTGTTCGTTTAACTTAGTTTGAGTTGAGTTTTTGTCATTTTGCAATAAAAGAGTCTGGACTAAAACACTATATGACCTTGGACAAGTCTCCCTTGGGTCTCTGCTGCCTGTGTATAAAATGGCTAGGTCAGCCGGGCGCGGTGGTTCACGCCTATAATCCCAGCACTTTGGGAGGCCAAGGCGGGTGGATCACGAGGTCAAGAGATCGAGACCATCTTGGCCAACACAATGAAACCCCGTCTCTACTGAAAATACAAAAATTAGCTGGGCATGGCGGCACGCACCTGTAGTCCCAGCTACTCAGGAGGCTGAGGCAGGAGAATCGCTTAAACCCGGGAGGCGGAAGTTACAGTGAGCCGAGATTGTGCCATTGCACTCTAGCCTGGCGACAGAGCAAGACTCTGTCTCCAAAAAACAAAACAAAACAAAACAAAAACTGGCTAAGTCAGTCAGTCATTCTCCAGTGTCCCTTCCAGCCCTTACATGCCATGCCTCACCTCTCCACCTAGCTCCTGGACAAGGAGCTGTCTCTGGCTACATCAGGGTGAGCATAGCTCTGGGAGTCCTTGTGAGGCCAGGGGTGCTGTCGGAGGCTGTGGGCAGCATGGGGCTTTGTAAACTGGAGGTGTGACTGGAAAAGGGGGGCAGAGGGACATGGTTACAGGTGCCCAGGAAATGTCCCAGCTATCCCAATGAAGAACTGAGCCGTTGCTGCCTATGGCCTCTGCCTAGATGTAGATTCCATTACTAGCCAGTGCCTGTTAGAGATCCTTCATCCAAGTGAAAACTCTTTTGGGGTGTCCATTTGGCCGTAAGTAGACCAGTAGAAATACATAAGGCACTGAAGTTGTCTGTCACCTTGACCAGTTTCTGATGATGAAGTCTGGTGGGAAAGTGGAGAAACACGCTTTGGAGTCTGTGGCACACGTCATTCTGATTTCAGCTCTGTCATTCCTGTGTCACCTGGAGCAGGTGCCTCAATCTCTCTCAGCTATCCGTCCTTCTAGGCCTGCCTCCGTGCCGTCACTGTGGCCAGGGAGATAAAATAGACTGGCCAGACGTGGGTCACGTGCCCACTCCTGTGGTGGGGAGGGACTTTGGCCTCACCCCACCATGGACCCATCATAAAGAAGGGCATGGTGCTGTTCCCCGAAGGAGAAGGAGATGGTGGGCAGGTGAAACAATCAGTGCCCCCTGCCCACAGCAAGGCAGGGGCTGACACCCTGAAGAGGGTGTTGAGGATAAAGCATGTGTGTGTGTGTGTGTATGTGTGTGCGTGCGCATATGTGAACAAGTGTGTGTGTGTGCGCTTGCGTGTGTGTGTGTGAACACCTGGCACACAGCAGGAGCTCAGGAAGTGCTTCCTGACCTGGCTGCTGGTGAGTGGGAAGAAGGTATCAGGGCCAGGATGATGGCATTGCATAGTTTGTCTCAGAGGACAGTTTGGGTTCCCAGTAAATATTAAGCTGCTCCCAGCCCCCAACTCCAGCCAGCAGACAGCCCACCTGGGGAGAAGTGGGTGGCTGTCAGTGCCTCCCTCTTTCCCCATCCAGCAGGCGGGCAGCAGAGCCAGGTGTGGGAGAGGCTGGAGGCTGGTCTGTCAGGCTCAGCATCTTTGGAACCCCTCATCCAGGCCCCTGCTGACTCTACTTTCAAGCTCGTGACCTGCCACCTCCCTCTCAGCTCCTCCGTGGCTGTCATGCCTCCTAATGGGGGCCCAGGAGCACTCGCTGCCCTCCCGACACATCCTCCGGGGACCTGACGTCTCCTCCGTGGAACTGGAGGCTCCTGATATTAGGGTCTCCGGGTCACCTTCACACTCAGCCTCCCCAATGTAGAGAGTCCCCAGGTCATGATCACAGGCTTTGGGGAAGGACAGATCTCAGTTCAACTCTCAGCCCTGCTATTCACTGGCTGAGCAATTTGGGGCAAGTTGCTGGACTCTCTTTTCCCTCTCTATAAAATAAGGGTAATCATATTTCCTTCTGCAGGATTATGTCAGGATGAATGAGGACAATGTGGGTAAAGCACTTGGCCTTTGCTCCATAGATGTTACCTGCACTCTCCAAAGTCCTGTTGTATGTTCCTGAACTGTTTTGTGCATTTTTGTCTTGGCGTTGAACGAGCCAGGATCACTGAAATCTCTCGCAAATTGTCCCTCGAACGTTAGAGAAGAGTTTTCCAGGGCATCCCAGAAGGTACCAGAAATTGGCTGAATGAGACAGAAATAGACTTCGTTTTCCCAGGAAAGAAATGTATCCTACTGGCTTCCATTTCCCACCACGCGCTGAAGGTGGTCCCGGAGCAGGAGCCAACAAATGTAGGTCCTTTCCTGCTTTGGTGAATCTGCCCTCCAGGATACACTGAGTTGCTGCGCTAGAAATGAGAATCCTCAGACGGCCTCGAGGAGCTCCCCATCCAGTTATTTTCACCCCTAAGTCAGGGATTATTGGCCTGAGCCCCAGGGCCTCTGGTCCAGGGCCATGACTTGAGTGGAAACCAATTTGTGAGGGGATCTTTCAATTTTATAATCAGCACGGTGCTTGACCGCTTGCTGTTTCTCTCCCAGTAGGGAGTAAGGAGGTGATCTGTACAGGATTAAAGCATGATTCCTGGGAACAATGCTTTCTAGGCCTGCTCCTTCCCTGGGTCAAGGGCCTCACTGTTCTGGACTCCTGTTGGCTGCCTGGTTGGAGTATTCTTCTCCATTGTATAGATGGGTAAACTGAGGCCTAGAGAAGTTAGATGACACAAGCCTTGCCCAATCATGTAGACCGTTAGTGGTGGTGCTGGGACTAGAACCTGAGCTTCCTGACTTCTGGTTTGGGGCTGTCTACTCACAGGTCTGCTAGCAGATGGGAATTGTGGCCAGGATTTCTCCTTTCCTTCCTTCCTTCCTTCCTTCCTTCCTTCCTTCCTTCCTTCCTTCCTTCCTTCCTTCCTTCCTTCTTTCTTTCTTTCTTTCTTTCTTTCTTTCTTTCTTTCTTTCTTTCTTTCTTTCTTTTTCTTTCTCTCTCTTTCTTTCTTTCTTTTCTTCTTTCTTCTTTCTTTCTTTTTTTAAAAAAAGATTATTAAATTTAAAAAATTTGTAGTACTGCAAGAGAAAACAAAAAAGAACATGAGTCACTATTCTTGTATCAGATAAAATAGACTTTAAACCAACATCAATAGAAAATGACAAAGAAAAGCAGTACATAATGATAAAGTGCTCAATTCAACAAGAAGCTTAACTATCCTAGCTATATACACACCCAACACTGGAGCACCCAGATTTGTGAAACAATTACTTCTGGCCCTAAGAAAAGACTCTGATAGCCACACAATAATGATGGAGGACTTCAACATCCCACTGACAGCATTAGACAATTGTTGAGGCAGAAAGCTAACAAAGACATTTTGGACTTAAATTTGACACTAGGTCAATTGGACTTAGTAGACATTTACAGAATATTCCACCCAATAGCCACAGAGCATACATTTTTCTTATATGTACACAGAACATACTCTAAGATTGACCACATACTCAGTCATAAAGCAAGTCTCAATAAATTTAAAAAAAAAAAAGAAACCATACCAGACACCCTCTTAGACCACAATGGAATAAAAGTGGAACTCAATACCAAGAGGAAGTCTCAAAACCACACAAATACAAGGAAACTGAACAACTTGCTCCTGAATGACTTTTGGGTAAAAAAGCTAAATTAAGGCAGAAATTAAAAAAAAATTCTTTGAAACAAATGAAAATAGAGACACAACATACCAAAGCCTCTTGGGATGTCAAAAACAGTGTTAAGAGGAAAGTTTATAGCATTAAATGCCTACATCAAGAAGACAGAAAGATTCCAGATTAACAACCTAATCTCACACTGAAAGGAGCTAGAAAAACAAGAATAAACCTAAAGCTAGCAGAATAAAAGTAATAACTAAACTCAAGAACAGAACTAAATGAAATTGAGGCCGCCCAAAAATGTACAAAAGATCAACAAAACAAAGAATTGGTTCTTTGAAAGGATAAACAAGTTTGATAGACTGCTAGCTAGATTAGCAGAGAACAAGAGAGAAGACCCAAATAAGCACAATCATAAATCACAAAGGTGACATTACAACTGATCCTACAGAAATGCAAAAGATCTTTGGAGACTACAATGAACATCTCTATGCGCACAAACTAGAAAATCTAGAGGAAATGGATAAATTCCTAAAAACACACAACCTCCCAAGATTAAGTCAGGAAGAAATAGAAATCCTGAACAGACAAACCATGAGTAATGAAACTGAATCAGTAGTTAAAAAAAAAAAAAAAAAACCCAACCAACCAAAAAAAGTCCTGGACTGGATGGATTCACAGCTGAATTCAACTAGGCACACAAAGAGGAGCTGGTACCAATCCTACCGAAACTATTTCAAAAAATTGAGGAGGCGTGATTTCTCCCTAACTCATTCTGTGAAACCAATATTGTTCTGATACCAAAATCTGGCAAAGACACAACAAAAAAGAGGAAACTACAAGCCAGTATCCCTGATGAACATGGACACAAAAATCCTCAACAAAATACTAGCAAACTGAATCCAGCAGCACATCAAAAAATTAATTCACCATGATCAAGTGGGCTTCATTCCTGGATGCAAGGATGGTTCAGTATATGCAAATCAATAAATGTGATTCACCACATACACACATTTAAAAACAAAAACCATATGATCATCTCAGTAGACACAGAAAAAGCATTTGATAAACTCCAACATTCCTCATCAAACTAGGCATCAAAAGAACATTCCTCAAAATAATAGGAGCCATCTATGACAAAGTCATGGCCAACATCATACTGAATGGGTAAAAGCTGGAAGCATTATTCTTAAGAAATGAAACAAGAGAAGTATGTCCATTCTCACCACTCCCATTCAACACAGTTATGGAAGTCTTAGCCAGAGCAATCAGTCAAGAGAAAGAAATAAAAAGCATCCAATTAGGAAAAGAGGAAGTCAAATTCTTCCTCTTCTCTGGTGATATGATTCTATACCTAGAGAATACTAAAGATTCTGCCAAAAGACTCCTAGACCTGATAAACGACTTTAGCAAAGCCTTAGGATACAAAATCAGTGTACAAAAACCAGTAGCATTTCTATACACCAATACTGTTCAAGCTGAGAAACAAATCAAGAGTGCAATCCCACTTAGCAACAGCCACACAAAAAATAAAATGCTTAAGAATACATCTAACCAAGGAGGTGAAAGATCTCTATGAAGAGAACTATAAAACACTGCTGAAAGAAATCATAGATGGAACAAACAGATGGAAAAACATTCCATGCTCATGGATTGGAAGAGTTAATATCATTAGGATGTTCACATTGCCCAAAGCAATACAGATTCAATGCTATTCTTATCAAATTGCCAAGATAATTTTTCACAGAAAAAATGTTCTAGAATTCATTTGGAACTAAAAAAAGAAACCAAATAGCTAAGACGATCCTAAGCAAAAAGAATAAAGCTGGAGACATTACATTACCTGACATTAAATTATACTACAAGGTTACAGTAACCAAAACAGCATTGTACTGGTAAAAAAAAAAGTAGGCATTGTCTGGAACAGAATGGAGACCTCTGAAATAAAGTCGCACATCTACAACCAACTGATATTTGACAAAGTCAACAAAAACAAACAATGAGGAAAAGAGGAAAAAGTACCCTATTTAATAGATGGTGTTGGGAAAACTGGCTAACCATATGCTGAAGAATGAAACTGGATCTTTATTGCTCATCATATACAAAACTCAAGATGGATTAAAGACTTAATGTAAGACCCCAAACTATAAAAATCCTAGAAGAAAACCTAGGAAATGCTCTTCTAGACATTGGCCTAGACAAAGAACTTATGATAAAGACCCCAAAAACAAATGTGACAAAATTAAACACAGACAAATGGGACTTAAACTAAAGAGCACAGCAAAAACAAAAAACAAAAAACTATCAATAGAGTAAACAAACAACCTAAAGAATAGGAGAAAATATTTGCAAACTATGCATCCAACAAAGGTTTAGTATCTAGAATCTATAGGAACTGAAATCAGCAAGATAAAGAAATAACTCAATTAAAAAGTGGACAAAGGACATTAACAGACACTTCTCAAAAGAAGACATACAAGCAGCCAATAAACGTATGAAAAAATGCTCAACATCACTAATCATCAGAAAAATGCAAATCAAAACCACAATAAGATACCATCTCACATCAGTCAGAATGACTACTATTAAGAAGTCAAAAAATAACAGATGTTGGTGAAATTGTGGAGAAAAGAGAATATAGTGTATACCCTATTGGTGCAAGTGGAAATTAGTTCAGTTCTTTTGGAAAGCACTTTGGAGATTTCACAAAGAACAAAAAATTGAATTACCATTCAACCCAGCAATTTCATTACTGGGTATATACCCAAGGGAAAATAAATAATTCTACTAAAAATATACCTGTGCTCATATGTTTATCACAGCACTATTCACAATAGCAAAGACGTGGAATCAACCCAGGTGCCTATCAAAGGTGGATCGGATAGAGAAAATGCGGTACATATATACCATGGAACACTATGTAACCATAAGAAAGATAAAATCATGTCCTTTGCAGCAATATGGATGCAGCTGGAGGACATTATCCTAAGTGAATCAGCACAAAAACATAAAACCAAATATGGCATGTTCTTACTTATAAGTTGGAGCTACATAAGTTGGAGTACACATGGACACAAAGATGGAAACAATAGATACTTGGATTCCAAAAAGGGGGAGAGGGCATGAGGGGGTAAACGTTGAAAACAACCTATTAGGTACTATGTTTGCTACTTAGGTGATGGGATATTAGAAGCCCAAACCTCAGCATCATGTAATATACCCATGCAACAAACTTGCACATGTATCCCCTGAATCTAAAATTAAAAATTTAAATAAATTGATAAAAATTGTGGCAAAATACGTATTACATAAAATTTACAATCTTAACCATTTTAGGTGTACAGTTCAGTAGTGTTTAGTATATTCACATTGCTGTGCAACCACTCTCCAGAACTCCTCATTTTGCAAAACTGAAATTCTGTAACCATTGAACAACTTCACATTTTCCTCCCCCTCCCCCCAGCCCCCGGCAACCACCATTCCATTTACTGTCTCTATGAATTGAATACAATAGCTACCTCATATAAGTGGAACCAAACAATATTTATCTTTTTGTGATTGGCTTATTTAACTCAGCACAATGTCTTCAAGTTTCATCCATGTTGTAGCCTCTGTCAGAATTCTCTTCCTTTTTAAGCCTGAACAATATTCCATTGTATGTATGTTCCACATTTTATTTAGTCCTCATCCATCTATCTACCAACACTTGAGTTGCTTGGCCAGGACTTTTGAATTCTGTCTCCACGACTTCTTAGCTGTACACCTTGGACAAGTGACTTAACTTCTTTGTGCTTTTTTTCCTCCTCTTTCAAGTGCAGATAACAATAGCATCTTCCTCATGTGATTGGTAATCATTTTTGGAGATACTGTTGGCATCTGCCCAGATTCTCTGGTTCCCTTTTACTGGTTATGTGTGCCCAGCCCCTAGTTTCTGGGGGTGTTACTGCTGAAAGCACAACTACCTCTAGCAGGTGGCCCTTGGGTGACTAGAGCTACTAGCTTGGGGCTATCAGGGAGGTGATGACCTTGCCCCCAGAGGTGGCCATTGGACATGACTGCACGGAGAAGGGTGAGTACCCTTGTGTAGGGGATACAGGAACCTAACTCCCTTGTCTTCAGGTGGGACACACTCTACAATGCAATTATGTTCCTGAACTCCCTGTGGGATCAGGAAAAGGCTAAGGCTAACGCTAGACTTTGTCTGAACTGCGTCTTTGCTTAATTTCTTGCTGTTCTCTTCCTATTTCCCTTACCACCTTACAGATTTCTCTTGACAGCATTCTTTGAAAAAAAGTCCCTTACACACAAATTCCCATTCAAGGTTCTGCTTCTAAAAACCTAACCTAAGAGCTACCATTTTATTGAACACTTACTCTATGCCAGACAGCATTCTAAACATTCTAAGCACTCTACAAATTTAATCTTCTCATACATAGGCACTATGAAGAGTCCATAACGTATATAAATATTCCAATGAAAGTTAACTCTTGAAAGAGACTACCAGTAAGTCAGCCAAAAGACAAAAGGCTGTCTCTGCCATGTAAAGACACAGCAAGAAGGCAGCTGTCTGCAAGCCAGCAAGGGAGCCCTCACCAGCAACCAAACTTTGATCCTGGACTTTCTAGTCTCTAGAAATGTGAGAAAGAAATTTCTGTTGCTGAAACCCCACAAAAAGAGAAACCTCAACATAGCTCTTATTACCATTATTGCTGCTCCAGTTGTTGGCTGGTCTGTCTGTACTAAAGAGGGAGCTGGTCCAGGGGGAAAGGAGAAAGGAAAATGAGAACCGTAGGGTCTTATTAAGAAGAGGTCTTAGCAACAGAAAGATCATACAATCTCATATATTTCCAATTGGAAAGAGAAAGCAAGACAATCCACTAACAGCATGAGGTTGAGCATAACAATCTCTTTAGGCCTGTTTTGCCATCTATGAAATGTTGGTCTAGATAAAAGAATAGACATAGATTTCATCTTAGGAGTCCACTGTGATCAATTAGTAGTGGCTTCTTGGAGTGCTGTTGGGAAAATGATTCTGGATTTGTATCTCTGCCCTGCAGGAAAGAGAATTATGATCTATTGGTGATGTCTACCCAGGGGGTGGGAGAGAAGAGTGACAGTGAGCATGCTGTGTATTTGCAATTTATGGATGGTTGAATTTGAAGGCATCTTCTAACTCTGATGGCCTGTACTTCTATGATACTAAATTCTAATAGTGTTTTAGAAGGCTCTGCCAATGTGTTTGGAGAAAAAAGAGGGCAATAGTTAAGAAGAGAGATGAAAGACTAGCATTGTGAAAGGGGGAGGCCAAGGCCAGTTAGCAGATAACTGCTGCTTTCTTACTGCTCCGTTCGTTTCCTCTTGGATGGAAACTCCCTCTGCCTTCCTAATCCACTTCAGGTGGAATTAATCTCTGGCTCTAGGGGTGGCCACATGATCTAGTGACTAAGATCATTGGATTCCCTTGTTTTTTTGTGTGACCTAACCAGAGTTAGTAAGATGAAATGAGGCTTTTGTTGGGACTCTTTTCTGAGAGACAGGCAGCATTCTTTTCCATTGGACTTGCACCTGGGAAGTTGTAGCCTGGATCTTCTGGCAGCCCTCCTTTCACTATGGGTTGCTTGACAATGAGGCCAATATGAAGAAACATAAAGTCAAGGGATGAGAAGAGATGGAGTAATGGAGACATCTTTGTGGCCCCTGGATCCAGCCATACCTGATGCGGACATCTGGATTCTTTAGTTATACAAGCCAATATTATTTGTTTTGCTTAAGTTAGTTTCAGCCTTAAAGGACATACCCAACATTGTTACCATCAATATCATCCAACCCTTATGTCCATCTACCGTGAGTGGACCTCTGTGCTGCAGAGACTGAAATGTGCTATGTCCCGGGCTCCCACTGCCGCCTTTTCTCTTTAAGACCCTCGCAATTTAGGAGGCTGCTTTTTGAGGCCCTGGAGGACTCAGCCTGCATAGTTTATGAACTCTCTCTGAGCCAGATTTCCAAGATGAATTACACCTTCCCTGAGAGCTTCATGGCAAACAAGGAAACTAAATAAACAAAAGGTGCCCGGAACTTCTCTAATAGGTCCTGACCTCTGAGTTTCAGAAGACACCCTGATGAATAAAATTACTTTATTTTTAGGATCCCAAACTTGCCAATAAGGAAATGGAAGTTCAGAGGATTGCACCAACATTTTCAGTCTCCCAGCTCCTTCAAAGAGGGTTTTCTCCTCCTGGCTCCAAGCCCCAGGCTGTCTCTACTCCCAGTTTGCTCACCTGTCAGCAGTGCCCCAGGGCTTACCTTCTTCCATCTCCAGTTGGGGTAGTGGTGCCAAGTTCTACTGTCTAGGGACTGTGGAAAGTGCTAATAGTGGCTTGCACACAGTCTGTGCTCAATAATTGTTGCATGTGTGAGTTGATTGATAGAATGTCTTAGCCTGGGTTTCTCTCAACAGCAGAGTCTGGAACAAAGACTTAAATGAAGATCATCCATTTGTGAATGTGACTCCAAGGCAGAAATGAAGTAGGGGTGAAAAAGGGAGGAACACAGCTACCATGAGGTTCACCAGCCTCCAGGATGGCGTCAGTGAGCTGTGCATCCTGGTATTAATACCCGCGTGTCATAATCCCCCAACACTGAAGAGGGCTGACCTTTGTGACTATACAGTATTGGAGAAATGATAACATGTGGTTTCCAAGGCTGGGTCATAGGAGGCATTGAAGCTTCTCTTGTGCTCTCTTGGATCACCTTCTCTGCGGGAAGCCAGGTGCCATGTCATGAGGACATGACAAGTCCCCCTTTGGGGAGGTCTATTTGGTGAGGAACCGAGGCATCCTGCCAAGAGCCAGCACGAACCTTCCACATATTGGGCACAAGAGCGCACTGTCTTGGAACTGGATGCTTCAGCTTCCGTCAAGCCTTCAGATGAGTGCAGACCCAGCCAATACTGTGATTGCAACCTCATGAGAGACCCCAAGCCAGAACAACCCAACTAAGCTATTTCCACATTTCTGACCCACAGAAACTAAGATTTTTAGTGTTTATTGTTGCTTTTAGCCATTGAGTTTTTGGATGATAGTACGTTTTGTTATTGAATTGGCCCCTGCTATGGGTCACTAGTTGTTTGATTCCAACAGACCTCTGTGAAGCCTGTAAAATATGTCTCAAGACTATCTGTCCGGGGGAAGACAGGGGAAGCATTAACCTACTGGATTCCATCTTCCATTGTCTTAGGGCTGCCTCACAGGCATTGGCCCCTCTGCGCTTGTGGTTACACATTTGTGTATGCCAAGAGGGTCCCTGTGGGCATCCTACATCATGAAGTGAGGCAGGAACGTCTGTAGGCAGGAAGCGAGAGGACATGATTAGGCCTGAGGTGAGAAACTATCAGCTCACACCCACACAAAGCTGACTGAAGCCTGAGTAGAACTGTCATCACGGTGGTGGCTGGAGCAAGAGGTGGCCGAGAGGATGGGAATTGGGTGACCAAGAGGGCTCCGGTACACTGAGTGACTGAGTGAGTGCTGAGTGGGCAAATGTGTAAGTGAATGGTTGACTGAGTGGATAGTGGGGTCAGCAGGGGAGGGAGGAGGAGATAAACGAGTCCACATTGGGGTGGTCACCCACCTGCAAGCACTGCAAGAAAAATCACCCTCCTGGTCCATTGGTGCAGTCTCAAAGCCCAGGCATAGCATGAGCCTTCCACATGTTGGGCATGTGAGTACTCCATCTTGGAATTGGATCCTCCATCCCAGTCAAGCCTTCAGATGAGTGCGGTCCCAGCCAGTATCATGACTACAACCTCATGAGAGAACCCAAGCCAGAACAACTCAGCTAAGAGGAGTGAACATATGAGAGCCTATACCTCCAGATCCTGGCAGAACCCTCTCTAAGTGAATGGCCCCTTGTTCCATTCAGCTCCATCCCCTCTTCATTCTCTCCTCAAAAGTTGGTGAGGAGGTGTCAAGCATTGTCACTGAGCTCCAGGGGAATGAGACTTCCGAGAAAGAGAGAGAGCATGTGGGGCAGGATAAGAGGGAGAGAGCCATCAGCAGTGCATCTGGCTGGCTGGCACCTAACACAAGGCAGAGTTGAGCCAGAGGGAGAGTCCACAGCACCTTTTCTTCCCAGCAGTGTCCTGCTAGCGAAATAACCTCGTTCTCTGGAAGACTGACAGGAAAATCACAGACCTTGAAGACGTTTCACCACCTGGCAACTGCACTGGAACAACTGTTTGCGAGGCTGGGAATGTGAGGCTGGATTTCTAAGAGTCTCAGATCAGTGGCCACTTGACTCAGCATCTCTGCCTCCCTTTCCCCCCAGAAGAAAACAGGTCACAAATGACAGCTCTCATACCTCATGCCACCTTTATGTCATCCACATTATCCTGATTGTCTCCATTTTACAGATGGATAAAGTGAGGCCCAAAGTGAGAATGTGATTTGCCTGAGGTTATGGAGTTGCATGCATGTGGCGAGATGGGATGGAAACTTGTCTGGGTTCTTTTTCATCCTCCCCCAAAAGAGAGGCTGTAAGATGCTTGATGTCATGAGGAGAAGGAAAGTGCCCTGTAGCATGATTTTAAAAAAGGGTAGCAAGAGCCCTAAAGCATAACCCTGCAGACCTGGTTTGAAGTCAAGCCCTGTCCCTAGCTGTGAGATCCTGGGCAAGCAATTCCCCACTCTGCGTATTCCCTTTCCCTGTGGAGGAGGAGGGAGCTGGGCTGAATGCACAATGTAGTTCTTCTGACTGCAACCCTGGCCAGGAATCTCAGTGGAGTGCTAGCTCACATACCAGGCACGACAAACAGCAAACATACTTGTCCCCATAACTTGGTGAGGCTGTCACAACTAAGCCCATTTACAAACCAAGAAACAGTGGCTCTGAGAGGTTAGTTTACTCACCCATAGACACAAAATGGCTAGGGTATGGAAGCAAGATCTGAGCCCAGGTCTGTCTAGCCACCAAGCTACACAGATTCCTAAGGAAAAGTATTTAGTTTTCTGGCCTTGGCTGCTAATGATGATAAACATCAATAACCACCATTTATTGGGCATCTTCTATTTGTCAGGCATTATTCTAGGTGATTTTACTTGCAATGTCTCTGCATCAGTGGCAACCTTTTCATTTGCAAGTGAAGAAATTCCACTCAAACTGGTTCAAATAAAATGTTATTTATTGGCTCATAGAATTGTTAAATCCAGGGGTGGATACCTGAACAGCCAGGTCCAGGGGCTTGAATCCTGCCTTCAGTTTTCTTCATTCAACTTTCCTGTGTGACTGCATTCCCTCCTATGGGAGATAGACTTTTTCTGTGTGGCTGCCCCCAGATTTCCATTCTCCTGACTTAATTACCCCAGTGGAATAGAGACCACCTCTCACCCAAAGTCTGTATAGTCATTCCAGGGAAGGCCCGTAATTGGCTCTCCTCTGGAGCATAAGCCCATCTGTGGGCCAATCAGTGCTTCCAGGGTGATGGGATTTTGTGATTGGCCAGACACCCATCACATGCCCACCTCTGAGGGTGTGGTGGGGTGGAGGTGGGGTTCAGTGATTGGTAGTCCCACTGGAATGCATAAAAAAGACAATCTATATCCAGTTCACACAAATACCCCATGAGAAAGGTACTGTGACACCCTGCACTTTACAGATGAGAACGTGGAGGGTCAGAAAGGGTGAATAACCTGTCCAGGTCACATAGCTGGCAAGTGACCCTGGGCAACTCATTCAGGCTCACTAGAATGAGAATCTGGAAGACTGGAACTCAGTTAAATCGAATGAATAAAGCATTATTCAGCACCTACTATGTGCACGGCTGCAAGGAGGAGCAGGAAACTTACCCCTGCCAACGGGCCATCTTCCATCTACCCGGGACAAGCAGAGTTAAAAAACAACAGTGGATTTGAGCAGTAGTTGGAGGCAGCAATAGAAGGGTTGCTGCAAGGTTGTTGGTGATTAATTGCTAAATGAGTGGTACAGACAGTAATTGCTTCAGGAGTTCAGAGGAGAAAGTGAAGACCATGGGCTGCAGTCAGGAAAGCGTTTCTGAAAGAGAGAAGCTTTGAACTGGGACTTGAATGACAGGAGGATTTGCAGGGGTAGTGAGGAAGAGGCAGGGCTTCTTACATGGGTGAGAGGGTATGATAGCCAGGCATTCCAAGCTCTGCAATTCTGTGGCTTAGAAAAAACAAAAAAACAGGCCCTGTTTAATACCTCACAAGTTCTGATCTCAGTTCTGCCACCTCTGAGCTGTGTGGCCTTGGGCAAGTCACTTCACCTCTCTGATCCTCAGGCTTTTCATCCGTAAACTGGGAGATAGGATTCTTGCTCTGCCTACTTCATCAGGTTGTTGTGAGGATGGAATGAAAATACGTGTGTGAAAGTGCCTTAGAAACGGTAAAGTACTTGGTAAATAGAAGAAATGATTATAGATGGGAGGCCAGACACATTTATTCTTAGCCTGGGGGCTCCCAACAATGTGTCAAGGAAGACTTGTAATTCTCTTCTCTTCTGTCTTGAGCCCCCAGGCTTTATTTTAGGATGGCCTAGTGCATAAACAGATTTGAAGCCAAAGTCGTCTGCTTCCAAAACCTGGCCCTGCCACTTACCTTAGGGAACTTATTCATTCATGTCTCTAAGCTCCACTATGAGGATTAAAAGAGACGGGGCATGAAAGTGCCTAGTACAATGCCTGGCATCAAGTGGGTGAATTTATTTCAAATGCTATTTCCCTGTGGGGATGCCCTTCCCAAAGCACTTATTTTATATTCAGAGGCAATGTAGGGCCAGGAAAATAGGAGACTCTGATCAGCCAGGCCCAGGTCACATGACAAGCCCTGACCCTGGAGAGGGGACTGGGCCACACTCAGCCATGTGACTGGAGAGTGGGAAGGCAGGGTGTGTATTTCTCCACTGGTGCAGCAGTCAGCAAACTACTGTTCATGGGCCAGATCCAGCCCACAGCTTGCTTTAGTGCTACCTACAGCTAAGGATAGTTTCTACATTTATAGAGGACTTAATTCAAAAACACAACAAAGACTGCTACAAAGACTTATGTGGTCTACAAATTCGAAAATATTTACTATCTGGCTCTTTACAGGAAAAGTTTTTTGACCCCTGATCTATCTCGTTGTAAATACAATAAACCAGCGATTCTCAGATCCAGCATTTAATGAGTCTAATGAAAGGGTTCTTCATAGAGCAACATAAGGTTATTTCTGAATAAGCAAAGGTTTTGGGAGGTGTATCAGTCAGGACCCAACCAGGAAGACAGATGCTGCTCTAAGTAAGTATTTAAAATAGCAGGGATAGATAAGGGCTTACTAAATAAATCGGCATCTACAGGTGATGGAAGAGCTGGAAAATAAAACATTGGAAGGGAAGCTGCTATGAACCCTAGGCTGCTGGGAGAAGGGAGCAGGTGGTGGTACAGGAGCCCAGGCAGCCAATGGGAAGCTGGAACCACAGCCACCCTGTCCCCATTCAGTGGGGCTAGAGTCGTGGAGGAGTGGCGGCCACTGGAGAACTGCTTAGCAGAAAGTAAGGGAGAGAGTTACTCTAGCTTCCCTTCCTCTTGCTGTTTCAGTTTTCCAACAGCTTCTCCTACTGGTTAAATCCCACCAGAAGCCAGTCCACGTGGGAGTCTGCAACTCAGTCTACAGGGTTGGGCTCTCCCTTGCTTAACAGACCAAACATGGGCTACAGGGGAATGAGGGAGGGGCAACCAGGCCCAGGATCAGCCAAAGGGATATGTGGATTCTGCTAAAATTCAGTCCCTCTGATGACTGTTGACAAGGCTGAATGCCTGGGACCATAAAAGTACATCTATATGGAGGGAGAGGAGGGAAGGGTGAGAATTGGCACAGCGTCCAAGTTCACTGCAGTGTCCACCTTGGTCACTCACACGAGATAGATGTCCCCATTTATTGCCTCTTGTTTGTAATTTACATCCACCTTTTATGAGTCCTAAGTGGTCTTCCTCTTCTCACTTGCTACCATTCCTTTCTCAGTTCGGGATTTCCTCCTCTTCCTGCTCACAAAGGTATAAACAGTTTCTCAACTTCAGACATTCATTGACCCCCTTCTCAGTGTTGCCTTACTCAGATTTCACGTCATCACTTCTGTTGTGTCTGCATATCACGTGTGCCATTGTTTTCTGCACTCTATTTTTGAACACATTAATAAATTTAGTAATGAAGAGAACTTCTGATCACTGCTGTACATAGAAAATCAGAATCATATGCCATCCATATAAATAAATACCGTGAAACCGAATCAGTGTTAATTAAATTCTGGCTAGATTCTGCAGTAAAGACCATGAATATGAGGCTCTTTGTTAAAAAGGGAAAATGTTAAAAAAAATAAACATTGTTAAAGAGTAGCACCAAGGGAGATGGCTCATTGGTGTAATCAGAGGGACTGGAATAGAATTCAAGAGGGATTCACTCTGACCCTGTGTGATTTGGGGGCTATCAATGCCACCAACGCCATTTCTCCTAACACCTGAAATCTGTGAAATGAGAGTATCTTGCGCACCCAAAATCACTAAGGAAAGCTCAAACTGGGAACTGCTTAGGGCAAACCTGCCTCCCATTCTTTTGAAAATCACTCCTCCTCTCACTGAGACAGGTGCATATCTGATTTGCCTCCTTTGGAGAGGCTAATCGGAAACTCAAAAGAGTCAGGTGGCAGGGCAGCATGGTGGCTCACAGCAGGGCAGCATGGTGGCTCACGCCTGTAATCCTAGCACTTTGGGAGGCTGAGGCAGGGGGATCATGAGTTCAAGAGTTCGAGACCAGCCTGGGCAACATGGTGAAACCCCCGTCTCT
>NW_012114253.1:4518833-4535573 GCF_000951035.1 Colobus angolensis palliatus | reverse complement strand
AACTGAGACCTGTCTCAGATTTTCTAGGTTCACAAATCATACTGAAATCACAGAAAATCTGTTACACACAGATACGTTCCACACCTCAGGAAACCCAACACAGGGCTCTCTTTCACTTGTATGCTCTGTTAATCCTGCCTCTTAAGTTTTATTAGCCTTTCTCTTGTGCTTATCTGAGTTCTTGCGTACCATTCAGCTGTTTTTCTTCTCTAAAATTTTTTACACAGTGAAATCTCTGATGAAGTAAATGGATACTCAAAGACACTGCACATTCTTTGATTAATTAGACCAACACCCAGAAATGAATGAAAGCTTGTAAATGATTTATTTGCTGAATCAGGGTAGAGAGCCGATGCTGACTCTTCCACCTTGTGAAAATTCTAAGTTTGTTTTTAAGACGATTAAGTGATAAACAGTGACTTATAAATAGTTACTATCTACCTGTCATCTTTAACTGTCATCATTTCTGACTTGATGACATGTTTTTTATGCTATTACTGGTGTTTGTAGATGTTGGCCTAATTGTTGGCATGTTCAACTGGATTTTAGGGAAATATTTAAGTTGTGTGTTTGTATATCCTATTATATTACATATTGCATATGATATATGGCAGATTATATGAGATGTGTACTTTTTTTTAGTATTTACTGTAGTTTGGGCTCTGACTGTAGTGTTTTACATGACCTAATTCCTCACTGCAACCCCATGGGATGGTACTGCCGCAATCCCTATTTGTCCAGAAAGAAACTGAAGTTCAGAGAGGCCAAGTTACTTGCCCAAGGTCACAGGCTACTAAGCATCAAAACTGGGATTGAATTCAGGCTTGTCTGACCCCAGAGCCAATGATCAAAATCACAGCACTGCATTGCTTCTCTCCTCTGGTCCTAATCCCCCCTGTGGGAAAACTGAGGCCAGAGAGAGGAACCAGCCTTGCTGTCTCATTGCCATTGTCTGAGTCTGGGCAGAAGCCATCTCTCTGCCCCTGCTGCCTTTTCCTAGCCACTCCAGACTCCCGCAGTCCCCAGCACGGGACGGTGCATTGGTTTTCCACCTGCTCCTCTGCACAGGCAGAACTGTCGCTGATCAACTGGAAATATTGCTGCAATTTCTTCTAATTCTCCTGCTTTTTCTTCTGAAGACAGCACGGAGCTTTTTTTCCTTCTGCAGGCCCTAATGTGATTATTTGTGTAGCAGACAAACATACAAATGTACATGACTTTGAATTATGGGCAGTGCCAGGATAGACTGTATTTAAAACAACAACTCTATTACTCATAGCTTGAGAAGACGGGGATAGCATTATTAGGAGGCCTTCTGCTGAAGTTTGCTGTGGGATTCCATTTACTGCTACTTTAAGTTGATCGTGGCTCACTCAGATTCAACTAATAATGATCAATTGGCATATTAGGTGCAAGGCTGAAAGCTAGACCTGGGGAGGAGGGGGCCTAAAGAAAAATACAACTTTCTGGTCTTGAGATGCTTCCCGTCTTCCCTGCCATCTTCCTTTCTTTCCTCTTTCCTTCCTTCTCTCCCCTATCTTTTTTCTTTCTTCCCTCCCCTACAGCCCTCCTTTCTCACCCCAGCCATTTTTGGGGGGCCCCATTACTCTCTGTGCACCCTCGTAAGGTGTACACACAGAGTGGTATGGTCTGGCTCTGTGTCCCCGGCCAAATCTCATCTTGTAGCTCCCATAATTCCCATGTGTTGTGGGAGGGACCTGGTGGGAGATAATTGAATCAGGGGGGTGGGTCTTTCCGATGCTGTTCTCATGAGAGTGAATAAGTCTCTGTGAGTCATGACAGAGCCCCATGGAGGCGTTCCTGAGAGGGACTCTTTGCCATGACCTTTTGCCTTCCTTGTTCTCTCTTAGGTACGCTGTTCCCTCCTGACCTGTGACGCTGGCACAGAGCCACCCCATGCTCCACCATCAGGTCATTCTTACCCTCCCTGCTGAGACCACCTGAGCTCAGACTTGGCATTCTGGTCATGGTGCGCACAGAGTAGAGCCCCAGCAGGCAGCCTGTCCCATTCAAAGTCCTCCTTAGAGACACCTCAGTCCAGCCAGCCAAGGTCAACTGATGACAGAACAGCCCCAGGACAAGTCATAGGCAGGATCCAATGGTCACCAAGTCCTCACCTTACTGTCCCACCTGGACACCCCCAAGCTGTGATCCCCAAGTGACCCGACAGTGCTCCCCCAAGCCCTTGTCCCCAGTGTCCCATCCTTGCCCAAACTTAAGCAACAAAATTTCAGAAAGAATTTCTCTGCGGTAGGTTCAGGTCATGACTGCAAACCCTTGGCAGCTCTCATACTGCCTCTCCTTCATCCGCTCATGTTGACACTGCCTCCGACATCTGGGCAGCACAGCGAGTGGGGAGCAGCTGGCTCTGGAACCGGTTCCACCTTGAGCAAGGGACATATCTGCTCCATGCCTCAGTTTCTTCATCTGGAAAATGGAGGTGATAAGAGGACCACCTCACAAAGTTGCTGTAAGGATTAAATTAGTTCATGGGAAGCACTCCCGGCAGCACTTAGCACACAGTGAGTGCTGGGTGCTCAAGAGCTTTGGTTTCCATGACTACAGCTGGCTACTCTGAGTCTTAGTCCTTGGGGATGGCTCAGTCCCCCCTCTCGATATCTAGGTCTGCTTCTGTAGCCCACACCCAAATTCTTCTTACTACATCCATCAGTGCCCACTCGTGATGGGGCTCTGATCCTCAGCTTCATGCGGGACACAGCCATGCTTGAGCTCCCACTGTCTACAAGGCTCAGTGAGGCACAGCAGCTGTGACACCCCAGGGAACTTAGTTACCCTCTTCATACTTCATTTTCCTCATCTGAAAAACAGGCCTGTAAACAGTCTTCACTTCACATGGCTGTTGTCAGGAATTAATGAGTTGATTGCAAGGGACTTACCACAATTCCTGGCCCATAGTCAAATGTGCAAAAAATATTGCAAGCTGTGGGGATTGTTATGTGCAAGGTCATGGGTGTCCTGGGGAGTGTCAGCTATGGTCCCTGCCTCCTGTCCTCCTTTGTCATAGACCCTGCATCTCCCGTGGCATCTAGGCTGCCTCTTCCTGCCTCCCTGAGTTCACATGAAACACCATGTCCTGTCCCGTTCTCATTCCCAGACTTGAAGGTGGCTTGTGCCTTCTGAGCCTCTGCCATTTGTTTACCAAAGGGCTCCTTACATGGGCAGAAGTTACACTCAGACCTTGTGGGCTATGAAAGTTCCCTCAATAACTCCCTTTTGTGGAGAGCTTATCACGTTCTAGACACTGGGCTGAGTAGTTGACAAAGATCTCATTGAATTTATAGAATGGTCCCATTTTACAGGTGAGAAAACCGAGGCACAGGAAAGTTAAGGAACATGCCCAGAGTAGCTAGAGCACTGAAGGGCAGAGCTGGCACTCCAGTGGTCAGAGCCTGAGCTTTTCACCTTTAGGCCACTGTTTCTCCTTTCTGAGGGAGGCCTTTCCTGTCCCATGCGCTTTCTCCTGCAGATTCTCTCTGCCCAGCTCTGGGAAGGCCATCTGCCCCTGTCACGCTTCCAGCTGCTGCGTGGATCCCTGCGGTAGGGTGAAGAACGTCTCTGGGAGCTCCAGTTCTGCCCTCTTTCCAGTGGAAGGGCTTTCCAAACAGGCTTCCCATCTGTGAAAGGAGAATATCTTGGGCCCCCAAAATCATGAAACTAAAAGGAAATCAAGCTGGAAACTGCTCAGAGCAAACCTGTCTCCCATTCTATTCAAAGTCACCCCTCTGCTCACTGAGATAGATGCATATCTGATTGCCTCATTTGGAGAGGCTAATCAGAAACTCAAAAGAATGCAACCATTTGTCTCTCACTTACCTGTGACCTGGAAGCCCCCTCCTTGCTTGTCCCCGCCTTTCTGGATGGAACCAATGTACTTCTTACACATGTTGATTGATGCCGCATGTCTCCCTAAAATGTATAAAACCAAGCTGTGCCCCTGCCACCTTGGGCACATGTAGTCAGGACTTCCTGAGGCTGTGTCACAGGTGCGTGTCCTCAACCTTGGCAAAATAAGCTTTCTAAATCAACTGAAATCTGTCTCAGATTTTCTGGGTTTACAGATCTGACCCTCACCCTGCTCTCCTCCCGACCCTGACCCTGGACCCTCCTTCTGCCTCTGGAGGTCACACCTTCCACGGTGCAGCTTTGCTCTGCCAGGATTCCCCGTTCTGCTTCCGTTTCTCAACACACATCGTCCTCAGAGCTGATGGTTTATGCTCCTACAAATGCACATGTTTACAAGAACCCTGCGTACTCTTCCAACCAGGGCTCCCCAAGGCACAGAAGAATGGGGAGGGCTTGGTCATTTCCTAAAACAGTGTGTTGATGTGTGTTCCACCAACCCAGCCTCTGTGGCCCCCAGACAGGAGTTCCTTGCCCAGCAGTCTCAGGATAAGGAAATGGCCACTCCTTGAGAAAGTCCTAGAATAAGCAAATGGATTTAATGTTGTTCAATTCTTACTTTCTCCAAGTAAATTTAACTCTAGGACTTTTCTTTTTTCATTTGCAACTCCAGTTAACATCTCAAAGAACCTCTAGGGCAAATCTTGACATGAAGCAGTTCAGACCCACCCACCCGCCCCCGGTCTCACCCATTCGATCGCCTCTCACCTTTGCCTATGAATCGAACTCATTCTTCAAGGCCCTGTTGGAATACCCTCTTCCAGGAAGTTTGTACTGATTCATTTAGCTAGAAACAACCTTTTCCTTGTAGGAAGCTTCATGTTAGGGACTTTCTTGAGTGTCATCAGAGCAGACCCTGGGTGTCATGGTGGTTGAGACCTGAACTTTGGAGTCAGATTCAAGTTTGAGACCTGGTACAATCTCAGAAGAGCGGGGTGACCTTGGAGGATGTTACTCAACTGCTCTGAGCCTCATCTGTGTTTCCTCTGCTGCAATATAGGATAATAGTAGAATGCGTTTGCAATGTTTTCACATGAACAGCTCAGCAGAGTAAAATTCACATAGTAAGCATTTAATGAGTGGCAGTTGCTATTATTGTTATTATTATTGCCACCATTAGGGATGTTAGTATCTCTTTGTTGAATTGATTTCAGGCCACACCAGGACATCACAGGGCCATTTGGAGGGTGTCGCTAGCCATGGATGTGAACTTGAAGGTAGACAGCACTGACCTCACTTAAATCTCTGCTCTGAGCCCCTGGGTAAGGGCTGGTGGCTGGGAGATGCTCTGGTTTCTGGGGTGTCTCGCGCCTTGAGTCAGATCCAAGAAGGAGGCTGAGTGAGGAGGCTGGGCTTCCCCATGTGAGAACCCAGAGATGCCAGGGCCTCCCTCTGTCTGCGCAGTGAAAGGAAGGCGCAGAGCCTGGCGTGGGGTTAATGAGTCGCTCCCACTCTGCAATAATCTGATAAATGGCTCTTCCTTCCCCGGATCCTATCTGGAACCTTTAGCTCCTTTCTTGGGCTGGTTGCTGCCTGGTGGAGACCTCTGAGCAGGCCATTATTGCTTAATTACTGGCTAAACGGTCTCATTTGTTCTCCATTTGTCAGTGGTGAGTCCCAGCTAGGGCAGCAGAGATAATTTTGAAATTCCTCATGGAGCTTTGGCTTTGGGAAATAAAGACACCCATGTCTCCTTCCCCGCTGCCACCCTCTGGCCATGCTGGCCACAGAGATGGCTGAGCAGCTCCTGGAGTTAGTGCTGGCTGTTGTCTCTACAGCCATCTGAATTGCTTTCGTTGCTCTCCTGTTTGCTTTTTCCTTTCTTATCTTGGCCTCTCCAGTCCTTCAGCCTGGTGTGAGAGAAGTTGGATTCTGCAGCTGGGAAACTTGGCATAAAATCCTGGTTTCTAGATCTACTCAGGTCTATCCCTGTCCAGGTGGGCGACTGGATCTCCACACCTTTATATGCAAAATATGTGCACTAGAAACACAGTGCAAAGTGGGTGCACTAACCTCATGATGGCATGGTGAGCAGGATGTAGAAGTAAGTGGGATGCAAGCAGGATTTCCACTGTCAATTAGGGTTGGGCATGTTGTACAAATGCCAACTTTAATTCTATTTTCTTCTACATGTGTGACCTGCTTGATACCTTTGTGTCACTTCCACGGATCTCCTTCACGAACATGGGAGGGTCTGGTGCAGATCCCCCACTCATGGTGGCACTGTCTTCCACCCTTTGCCCACCCCGTCATTCCCTTTCCCAATGTGGTATTCTACTTGGATGGTTTGGATGCAGGAGGAGACATTTTTCCTCTTCAGTAATGTTGTTGCAAAACCTTCTCTGTGCTCTTTTTCCTATATGGAAAATCAACTTGCCAATATATAGCTCACCTAAAGTGCCAGTACATACTTGGCCAGTGGGTAGGCTGGCTGGGCATCTCCACTAAGTAAATTTGGGCATTTAAAACTGTTGTGAGCTGGGAACTATGGGAAGGAGACTGTGAGATGGAGCTCAGTGTGCGGGATGTTTGTTAGAAAGCCTTTTGGAAACGCCACCCATGGCAGGGAGAGGATGGAAACAGAAGTGGGCAGAGGGAGAATTTGAGTTGGGACAGAGTCCCAAAATGGTCTTAGCCAATGGCACTTGGCTAGCCAGAGTTTGAAGGGCTCTTCAGAGTCTGCCCAAGTCGGGGGTGAGGGCGGGGTGTGGGCCTCCCTGGGGAGTGAGCAAGACTTGGGTGTGGTGACTTTCTCCAACTGAGGCAATCCCCGAAGGGGGCTGGGAATTAGGATCTGTGAGTTGGTAGCCCTCCCAGTAGCTGGGCACCCAGTCTCTCCAGTCTTTCATTCCTGAAGGACTACCTGGGTAGCACATCACAGAGCTTAACCCAGAGGCTCTCGCAAGTCTCTTCTAGGTCAGTCCTGCCCTGACCACTCTGGGACCCAGGTCTGCTTCTCCTGGCTCTGCTGTTCCTGGCCCCACTTCCTGTTGGCTGCATCTTTTGTCAGACCAGGGTCCTGATCTCTTGCCTTCAGAACCAACCTGACAATCGGATGTGGTTACTAAGTATCTGGGGAATTTCTCCCCATTTCTGGGCTTCCCTCTGACCCCAGTAAAACCTCCTCTAGAGTAAGGACGTGAGCCCTTGTCTTCACCAGCCAGGTCCTAGTTTTTGCACTTATGGAAGGGAGCCATGTCCCTAATCATGCAAAGCAGCAGATAATACAAAATCATTTACATTTGTCCTTCAGTTGCATTACGTGATTGCAAGGGGATGGAAGAAGTGTGATGGCATCAAGTAAGTAAGTGCACTGTGGATACAGACCATCTAGTGTGTACCTCGGCTTTACCACTTACTAGCTGCATGACTTTGAGTAAGTTATTCAGCCTCACTGTACCTCAGTTTCCTAACCTGGAATGAGGAGAATTTAACAATTGTATCTATATCACAAAACTATTGTCAGCATAATAAATCATGACATATCCAGCCCTTGGAGTTGTGCCTGATTCATAGTAACTGCTCAGTAAATGTTTGCCTGGATGGTAATGATTGGTAGAGAGTTTTGTTAAAATGTTTATTTTTATGAATATTTTTTAGAGACAGGGTCTTACTCTGTCACTCAGGCTGGAGTGCAGTGGTCCATTACATAGTTCACTGCAGCCTCGAACTCCTGGACTCAAGAAATTCTCCCACCTCAGACTCCTGAATAGCTAGGACTACAAGCGCACACCACCATGCCTGGTTAATTTTCTGGTTTTTTTCTTTGAATTTTTGTAGAGATGGGGTCTTGCCATGTTGCCTAGGCTAGTCTCAAACTCCTGGCCTCAAGTGATCCTCCCACCTCAGCCTCCCAAATTGCTGGAATTACAGAGATGAGCCATCACATCTGGCCCCAATGTTATTTGCCATCATCTTCACTTAATTGGAGTTGACCCAGAAGATTTCAAATGTCAGGAGAAGTAGTTCTGGCATTAACGGACTGCCATGAATGTTATACAAGTAGATCAAGCCCAGACAGCCACCTAGACAGGACATTGAGAGGAGTCAGCACCAGGGACAGCTCCCAATCTCCATCTCAAAGATTTTTCCTCCAAAGGACAATGAACCACAGAAACCATTTCAACTGCTCATCCTCCAGGCCCCTTGACAAGATAAGGGTCCCCCAGACTGGGCCCCAACTGTTCATCATCCAGCGATGATGTCTGTATCTAATCAAGATTGCCCACAGGCACCATGGAGAAAAGACCGAAGGAGCCAGAGAGAGGGAACTTAGAGTCTTGGGTCCGTCCTCACCAGTGCATGTACTTGAGGGGTGGAGATAGGAGAGGGTCCTCCTCCCTGCTCTGGGGCATCCTTTTCTCTGCAAAAGCAAAGGAGCTTGTTCTCCCAAGAACATCTGCAAAGCAAAGGAGCTTGTTCTCCCAAGACTTGCCAGGCTCTGGCAGGCTTTGGATCTGTGCTGGTCCTCTGGGGATGGAGGCCATGAGTCTCAAGGGCCAGCAGATGGCACCCTCTGTCCTGTGTCCGCCCATGGGGCAAGGTTTCCTGGCTGGCAACCCACAAGACACCACTGAAGATCTCAAAGCTGGCTGGAGTGAGTGGAGTCCTTGAACCCTGAGTGTCTCCGCTCTCCATTATCCCTTCATTATCCGCTTCCCAAAATCCCATCCCCTGCCTCTCATCACCATGGCAGCAGGTGCTGAGGCTGTGCCTGCCTTTGAGATTAACGTTTGTCCTGCTTTTCTCTCTGACCCTGCATTATTGCCTGGTCCTCTGCCTTCCCCTGAGAGGTCTGCATTGCAGGGCTTGGGGAACAATCCACCCAGTTCCTTCTCCTCTTCCTCACTCCTCCTGTCCTCCACTGTAGGATGTTCTGGGTTGGTCCAGCACAATGGAGCCATGGGGTAGAAGGGAAAGGGAAGCCCCAGCCTTGCTTCCTGTCCTGTGCTGCTCTTTTGTTCCATGAGAGGCTTGTGTTTGCTGGGAGCAGGAGGTGATTCTCTCTGAGTCACAGGAGGTCAAGAAGTGGAAATGAGGTCCTGAGACATGAGGGTGATGGATACTGTAGTCTTGAGCACTTGCTCAGGGCCAAGCGCACATCTCACTTAAGCACACGATGCGGGCACCATCATTATGAAGTCTATGGCCAGAGAGGTTCAAGTGTTTTGCGAAGGCCATGCAGCTAAGGAGTGGCAGAGCTGAGCCTCACGCCCAGTCTATCTGACTCTGGGGGTGAATTAAACAATGCGACGTTGTGGGGAGGGATCTTGGCCAAGAGTCAGCCAAACGTTTCTGATCCTGGCTGTGCTCCTGAATGCAGTTGTTTGACCTTCAATGAGGAGCTTCCTCGGTTCCCCCATTGGAAAACAGAAGGATTGGACTAGGATGCTCTCTAAGGATCCTCCAGCTCTAAGAGTCTATGAATAGACTTTCCCTGGGATGAGAGCTTTTTAAAAACCGTTTGCAGGAACCCACATATGCGCAAACCCAGCCTTATGTACAAATGGAGTAGGCGGCAGCCTGTATGGTGTGAATGATGGCTGCTAGGAAGAGCCCCTGCCTGAAATATTTCCATCGCTCATCCACTGCCAATGTGCTTGGAGTCTGCCGTTCCAGAGCCATGCCTTCACTGAGTTCCTATTTCAAAATGCAAGCGCCTCAAGGAGGCCTAAGAGATTATGTCCTTTATTTCTGGGGGAAGGGAACTTTTGTTTTGATGGATGTCAAAACTGGTTTGCATTTCCTGAGTTTAAAGTAATTCTCTTGCAGGTGAGAGTAGCCTGCTCAGTGCCAACTGAGAGAGCAGAGCCTTTCTTCCATTCAGTAGTGGGGAGGGAACTGGGGAGGCCGCTGGAGGATGCCCGTTGCTTTATAGAGCATCCTCGGCTTTGGCTCCAGGTAGACTTGGGCTTGAATCCTGGCAGCCAGGTGACCTTTTGGGATACACTCTGACTTCCTTCTTCCTGGAGCCAAGTCCTTTATTTCCCTGGGACTTAGCACACACAGGCTGCTGGAATGGCTTCTTCCGGAAGAGGAGGGATCCAGCCCCCTGAGTGAGTATGTTCCTAGGAGAGGCCTGGAGGCTGATGCCTAGGAAATGCCACCGCCTCTCCCCTGGCTCCTCTTGGCAAGCCCGTCTCTGCACCCCTCCCTGTCTTTCCACCAGCCTGTTGGAGGCTGATGGACAGGAAGTTGTCATCTCCTCCCCCCCCACCCAATATCACCACCACTTCCTTCACCCTGTCCCCTCCTGGCTCCGGGTAGCGGTGAAACTCTTTCCAATGAGGGGTACCTGCACCATCCACACCCTCTCTAAATGGAGGGCAGCCGTGCTCAGCGGGGCAGGTAAGATGATGTGGGAGGTGCCTGGCACATGATGGGTGCTTGATGCATGTTGGTGACACCCCACTCCTTTCTGTCCTCCTTGCATTTATGAGGTCAAGTTAAACATAAGGGGCACAACCACATGGTGAGCTTGTGGCTGAGCTATGGCCACACACACTCTTCTCTCTCATAACCCATTGGTCCATTCAGCCCTAGAGATCTTGACAGAGAGCAGCTGTCACAGAGCCACAAAATAGCAGTAAGGGACATTGCCTGGTACAAAGTAGATGCTTGAATGATTGTGCTGTACTCGGGATAACATCCAGAGTCTGTCCTGGGCTCCTCTAGCCTCTGTAGGGTCTATCTGGCCCCTCGCCAGCTCTTTGACTGTGTCTTGCTACTTCCCTGCTTGCTAATTCCACCTTAGCTGCATGAACCTTCTCTAACTTCCTGGAACATACCAGGCCCTTGCAGCCCTCCCTCTGGAATGGTCTCCCCCAGTATCTGCGTGGCTCATTCCCTTGCTTCCTTCAAATCTCTTGAAGTGTCACCTCAGCAGAAGAGCCTTCCCTGACCACCCTAACTAAACTAGCACCCCCATCACTCCCTATTCTTCAAAGCATTGCTCTCCCTTACCTGATAGATTTCTTTGTTTGTTTGCTTATTGTGAGAATCTAGTGTCATACCTGATAATTTCTACTAGAACAGTACCTGGCACTCGGCAGGTGCTCAGTAAAGATCTGTGGACCGAATGAATAGATGAATGAATGATACATGTGGGCAAGACCAGTGTTTCTAATGTAAGTTCTCCAGATCTCTAGAGGGCGCCAGAGGCTGTCCCAGGGGTTCTGCAGCTGCTCAAAAAGAGCAAAGGGGACCAAGAATTTACTTGGGATTAAATCCATATTGGCTGTTGCTTAATAAATGAAGTTTGTTCTATAACCATCCATTCAGAAAACATTTGTTGAGCACCTACTATATGCCAGGCACAATGTCAAGCATCAGCATTACGATGCGGACAGAGACAATCACATTTATGCCATTTTGGAGCTGGCAATGTCATCGGGGAGCTGACAATATTCAGGTTGGGGTCAGGGCGCCTGTACCAACAGGATTTCTGACGCCATCTCCAGATGGTCCTCACAGTTTTCCTCTGCATTTGGAGCAAATCTGCCTCCTTGAGAACATTTCCTTCTTCACCCCAGTCTTGGCCTTCCAACTTATAAATAAGACATTTGTACAGGATGATCCTTAAGAACCTCCCCGGCTCCCACATTTCCTGGTTTCCTGGGAAGAACTCAGGAAGACAGAGGCATTGGGTGCTTCTGATCTTGGGGGAGCCTGAGATATGGAGGGACAGCTTAGCGCTGGGGTCCAGATGAGGACACTCTGTGTGCCAGGCTTGGGGGATAGCTCCTCCCTGCTGCCCCCTGTGCAGGGAGATGGTCCTTTTCCTTTGTCAGCATCCTGGCACAGCATGCAAGGAGCTGCCTTCCCTTGAGTGGCAAAAGCCAGGCTGAGTGCCAACTTGTTAGGAATAGCTTCACCACTACCCAGAGCCAGGAAGGGCCGGAGTGGAGGATGTCGTGGCAATGTTGGGTAGAGGGAGAGGGTGACAGCTTCCCGTTCATCAGCCATCAGCCTCTGACAGACTGCTGAAAGGGAAGGGAGGGGTGCAGAGATGGGCTTGCCAGGAGGAGCCAGGGAGAGGCGGTGGCATTTTCCGGGCATCAGCCTCCAGGCCTCTCCTGAGAACACACCCACCCAGTGAAGCTGTTGCTGGCTGGATCCCGCTACCCCTGGAAGAAGACATTCCAACAGCCTGTGTGTGCTGAGTCCTGAAGTGAGGGATTTGGCTTGCGAGGGAAGAAGCCAGAGCAGAGCTGGAAAGGAAGACTTTTATGGGGAGAGTGGGGCGGACTGTCTCTAAAGCGCTCCGCCAAAAAACGCAGGAAATGTTTAAGTCGGGTATCAGGAAGAACATCTTGGCAGGACCAGCTGTCATTTTATTATCAAAGAGGACTGTGGATACCTGTGTAGAGGTTGTTTCTGATTTCTGAATCATCCATGTGAGCTCTGATTCATTCATTTGTTCATCCATCTATCCATCCGTCCATGCATCCATCCATCCATCCATCCATCCATCCATCCATCCATCCATCCATCCTTCCTTCCTTCCTTCCATCATCCATCCATCTTGCTGTGTGCCAGTGCTGAGCCCTGGGCAAGGGAGATAAATAAGACAAAGTCCCCGCCCTCCAAGAGTCTATGAGTGGGACAAGACACATGCCTAGCTAACTAAAACACACAGCCAAAGTGGTTGGTGGCATCTTAGAAGGACCAACGTGAGTTTAGAAGAGAGATGACACTTGCGACCAGGTGGTCACAGAAGGCTTCCTGTAGGAGGTGGTATTTCAACTGGGCTTTGCAGTATCTCAGAATACCCAGGAAGAGAGGACAATGTAGACACAGACTTAGAGGTGGGAGAGTGCAAGGCCCAGGCAGGAGTGTTAGCCTATCCTGTGGTTGAGGCATGTGGTTTCGGCAGGGGTGCTGAGGTCACCTGACCCTGGCCTTGGCAGGAAGGCTGGGTCACCTGACCCACATCTGGCCTATCAGTAGAGTCCATTCTTCTGGCTACATGATTGGTTTCAGAATGGCATGTGATCCAAGGTGTTCCAGTGAGAATCAGCCATGGGACTTTTGCTGGAATCACCCCTATCCCCTATGTCATTTACAGACAATGGAATTATCTTCTACACAGCCATTGGTGGAGAGAGAGCCAGACCAGGAACTGAGGTGTGGGCTTGAGCTTCGGCTCTGTTCCATACCCAATATGTAGTCTTGAGCACACTCCTGCCTCCCCTGGGTCTTCATTTCCATGTTTGTAGAAGAAGGAACTCAAGGTAGATTACCTTCGAGGTGCTACTTTTTCACTCTGGAGTTGGACATCTCTTAGGCCCATCTCCTCTCCAACCCGATGCCACTATCTTGTGGGGAGGTGGGTGGATGGGGAGGAATTCTGCTGGATATCTGAGCACACAAACACAAAAACATCCAGCAGTTGTTATTATCTGCAATTTCTTGGCTCTTCCTTGCTGTACTTCTGCTTCCCTCCATTTTAACAAGATCGGGGTGGGGGGGGAATTGATGAGACTTTGCATATTGAAAGAAGCTGAAAACCCTGCCTGTCTCTCACCCTCACTATCTGACGGCAGCTCAGGCAGGATGGGCTGCCTGTCTGCCACTCAGCAGAGCCCAGCTCCAGCCCACAGCGTGGAGGCTCGGGGGCTCTGTCTCCTCCTAGCATCTCCTCTGTCTCTGTTCCCCGTAAGACTTGGGAAGTTCATTATTTCCCTGACTGGCTTTTCTGGCGAGACTCAAATTAATTTTCCATCTCTCCTTCTCTCCCAAGCTTCGCAATCATTAAATGCCAGGGAAAGTTAAATAAACAGCTGATTTACAGAAGCATTTCCTTTCTTTCTTTTTTTAAAAGCAGGAACCTCTATTAATCAGTTGTGCTGAGAGCGGTCTGATTAAGCAGTTGGCGCACCCTTCAGAGGAGTAAGTGTGGGGTCAGGAGGCCTAGCGACTGGCAAGAGGCTCCTAATCTGGGATAAAAATAATGCAGGCCCCTGCCTGCTCCATCTTCTCTCCACAGAGGTGGGGGGCAGGCTTTTCCTGCGTGGAAGGACAAAACAAGGCACTTGGTTCAGACCTGAGGTCTCTCCACTATCCTGAGCTGAAAGACTTTAAAAAATATTTTCACTCAACTCTACTGTTACACAGAGACTCAGAGAGGGGAAGGCACCTACCCTGGGTCACACAGCAAGGTCACAGCAATGCTGGGATTAGGATCTTGAATTTCAGTTTGGAACTAAGGGATGAGGAGGCTTCTACACTTGCATGCCTTGAATAATTTGACAAGAAAAGGCAAGCACGTCACATATACTGGCACTTTCAGGGAGCCACAAAGAGAACATGCATAGAAATGTTCTGCACACATTCAAACACAGAGGCATCCCCAGGTATGTGCGCACACAGGCACACCTGCTCCTGGAGCTGGTACTTGAATTGAATCTCTGGAGGTTACAGTGATTTTGTCATCTGCCTGGACTGGGTGTCCCCACCCATAACCCCTTCCTGGACTGTCTCGGGTGGGTGGAGACCCTCTGACCACCCATCTCCCACTCAGTCTGGGGCTTTTAGACCTTAAACCCTGTTTCCAGCCTCATTTTGAAGCCAGCACAGCCAGGAGTTCAATGAGAAAAGTCAACAATCCTGGGTCCCCCTCGATGGCTGGTGACTCTAGGCCCCCTGAGACTCACCAAGGACAGTGAATCTCCCCTTCTCTAAAATGGACACAAGTTCTTATTTCTCAAGGCAGTGGTGGGAATTAAATAAAGGTTTGTGAAGCACCTGCTTCTGGATTTGCTCAGCAAATGTGTATCAAGGCCCTGTTCCCCAGGGGCACTCCATCTCTGGTCTTCCTGCCTTGGCACATAGTAGGTGCTCAGTAAACAGAAGTTGTCAGTATCATTCGCCTATCAGGCATTGACTGAGAATGACCTCATGCCAGGTGCTAGGGCAGGTTCAGGTTTGGAGGCAAATGGCTAGAGGGATATGGCTGAGTGTCTCCAGGGAGGAGCGTGTCTCCAGGGAGTGTGTGTGTCTCACCTACTACCCTGAGACACTCAGGGTAGTAGGTGAGACACACACATAAGAAAGTGATTCCAAATGACATCCAAAATGCTCTTAAAGATGAAACAGTACTAACAACAATAATTCGAGTTCACGTATCTAGGTACTTACTGTACTCCCAGGGATGTGCCAAATGCTTTGCCTCTTTGCCTTAAGAGATTCTTACAACAGCCTCATGGGGTGAGTGCTGTTATTTCCATCATTTTACAGATGAGGAAACTGAGGAACAGAGAGGGAGAGTAACTTATCCAAGGTCACACAGCTGGTACATGGTAAAAGGGGTAGTGAAAACACAGTGGAAGCGTAACTAACTCCAAAAGGGGAGTCCAGGAGTGGGACACTTCTGAAAGGGAGAGCTTTAAGGTGAGCCTTGAATCCTGAGACCACCCCTGTCCTTCCTTTTCTGCTCATCAATGCCATCCCGTCCTCTCGCTTCTACCCCAGGGAACCAGCCCCATGCTTGACTCTCAAGGGACAGCCACAGGACCATGCTAGCCCTGGCTTATGGGACCCGGGTGCACATCTGACCAATGAGACTGCGATCAGACCCAAGAATTTAAACCCACGTAACCAGAAAGTGGGAGCTGTGGTGGCCTCAGCCTGGAGGGTCAGAGAGGAGCTAGCGCCAAGGAGAGAAGGAGAGGAGGGCAGAGGCCAGAGGTGGGGGGAAAAAGAGAGAATGTGCAGCTGCTTTGCCTCTGAGTCCTTACGATTTCTGAGTTCTAGAGGCCCAGCCATTCTTCCAGCTTCTGGGGTTCATGGGCAACCTACAGCTTGATAATCAAATCCCCTGGACTTAAGTGAAACTAGCGTGGCCTCCAGTTTCTTGTCCCCAAATAATGCTAGCCGTAGGGCAGGTGAGTGGACAGGTTCGTGCTGGCCAGAGGAAACAGGAAAGGGCGCCCCTGGAAGGGAGAGGGGCTCAAGCAGAGGCCTGGACACCTGCAGGCTGCAGGAGGGGTGCGAGGGGGCCTTGGCAGGATTTTTGGGAACAGATAACTCAGAGCCTTTGAGCCTCTCTGCCTCAGAGTTTGTGCCCTCCGCCTTGTCACAGAGGCCCGGTAACTCATTTTCAATCAGGCCCCGTCCCCAGCACACAGGCAGAGTTAATTAAACATAGCCTTCCCTTCAGCAAGGAAATAAAAAGCAACCTCCTGATACAACAATTAGTATTTACAGCCCCGCCCCCTCTCTTCCTTCTCCTGCCTTCTCCTAATACCGCATCTTCATTATCTCAGACTTGGAACTTGCTCTGCCTGCCATCCATAAATTAGTCTGAAGAATTTAGGAGGAGTGAGGGAAGAAGGCAGAGTGCCCTGGGATGGGGAGACAGGGCCAGCTGCAGTGCTGGCGGGAGCCTGAGTTCAGGGGTGGAAAAACGGGTTGCTGAGCTGCTGGGAACAGGTGTCTCAACCTTTCTGTTTTCTCTTCCATATCACAGGGATTATACGGATATATATTAGACCCCAAAGTGCACTTCCCAGTCAAAATGGCTGGTCCAGCACCAGCCTCTGAGTAAAGGCTGTGCCATCCCATTTGCAGAAGCTCCTTTCTTTCCTTTTATTTTTTTGAGATGGGGTCTTGCTCTGTTGGCCAGACTGGAGTGTAGTGGAGCAGTCTTGGCTCACGGCAGCCTCAACCTCCCAGGCTCAAGGGATCCTCCCACCTCAGTTTTCCAAGTAGCTGGGACCGCAGGTGCATGTCTACCTTATAGGACTGTTGTCAGGATCAAATGCGATGTGTAAAGAAAGTGCCAAGCACAGTGCATGG
>NW_012114253.1:4491676-4518783 GCF_000951035.1 Colobus angolensis palliatus | reverse complement strand
TCAAATGCGATGTGTAAAGAAAGTGCCAAGCACAGTGCATGGCATGGACACATCCTACCTGTTTTCCTCTTGCTCCCACAGCAGGTAAAGCCAGAATATACTTTCATCTCTCATTTACCTACAAACTTTAGGGTTTGATTAACTGAAAAGTAAAGGCTGTGCCATCCCATTTGCAGAAGCTCCTTTCTTTCCTTTTATTTTTTTGAGATGGGGTCTTGCTCTGTTGGCCAGACTGGAGTGTAGTGGAGCAGTCTTGGCTCACGGCAGCCTCAACCTCCCAGGCTCAAGGGATCCTCCCACCTCAGTTTCCCAAGTAGCTGGGACCGCAGGTGCATGTCTACCTTATAGGACTGTTGTCAGGATCAAATGCGATGTGTAAAGAAAGTGCCAAGCACAGTGCATGGCATGGACACATCCTACCTGTTTTCCTCTTGCTCCCACAGCAGGTAAAGCCAGAGACCTGGGCTCTAAACCAGCAGGACCACAACCTTGCTGTGTGACATCAGATTGCCTGCTTGGCTTCTCTGGGCCTCCGCGTAAAGCACATCCTCCAGAGAGCTGGAAGGCAGGTAGAAAGGAGTGTTCTCGCCTAAGACTGCTGTGCTGCAACCCTCCCTTGCTCCACTGTTCACTTGCTGTATGAACTCACGCCAGCAGTCTTTAACTCCACGCTTCTCTTTCTTGACTGTAGAATGGAGGTGATGCCTGCCGTCCTTGAGGGGTCGAAAGCATTAGTGTCAGAATATTCAGAACAGTACTCAGCACATGATCTGTGCTTGAGAGATGTCAGCTATTTGTATTTTTATTTTTCATCTGGTCCAGCCTCTGCCACCAGACAGGACTGAAGCCAGGCAGTGGAGCCTGTTCTTAGAGGCTGAATCTGGAGTTTTCCTCACAAGTGATTCCAGAGAGTCCCCCCTCTTGGACCACTGTTGTGAGATCTAAGATTATGAAGGCTCAGATGAGTTCTTTGGTGCCCCAGTTTCGTCTTTTATGAAACAGAGCTGCTTGTGCCTACCACGCAGGGCTGCCGGGAGGATGAAGAGGGATAAAGGCGCAAAAGTCCTGCTGTGTGGCTCTTAGCTCCATCACTGCCACCCTTAATGGACTAACAGGCCCCTACTATCCTGAAAGTCTCCAGCAAACCAGAGCGCTTGTTGAGCACCTGCTCTATGTGGGCATCATGCCAGCCTCTGGGACTGGAGGCAGAAGACAAACCTGGAACTGCCTGCTCTCAAGAGCAGAGGTGCAAACCCCACATGCATTAAACCAAAACAGTGGCTCCAACCTCCGGGATATGATGAATCCTTCCCGGGGAGTAATAAATCTACAGCCGAGTGGTGAGATACAGATCCAAGCTCCAGAGGAGCTGAAGAACGAGAAAGGAGCTTCTGAGAAATGGGTGGCACAGTGTCACTCAGGGGCTGGCACTGGCCCAGCCGTTTCGACCGCGAAGCACACTTTGGGGTCTAACCTGAATCTTTCCTGCTGCAAAAGGATACTATTTTCTCCTGATCCCATCATCGCAATGATGGATATTATGAATTAGAAGCCAAGTGGACAAATGTAAGGTAAGACTAGCAAGTAATTAGATGGACTTCCTTGTGGGACTCAGCAATGACTCGGAAGGCAATTCCCAAAGCAAGTCCAGCCATGTCTGGAGCCCTGGCAGCGCTGAGCACCCATGATGACACCCTGGAGGGGTAGTGTTGATGGCAGTAGGTGAGCACGAGGCCATTGGTGCCAAGATCCATCTCTCTGCTTCACACGTACCCCTTGGAGATGGATTTTCATTTAAAACATATTTTTAAGAAATTTGGGATTTGCTAGAGATGAGGTCTGGACACACTCAGAAAGGACAGAATTGTCCTCGGTCTTAGCCCCCTTCCCCAGTTACTAATTATCACTGAGCTAACCATCAGTGAACGTGACTGAGCTGCATGACCCATGGTGCAGTTGGGATGAGCTGCCTTTAAACCCAGTTCAAAATCCACCCCAATTTGGGGAAAGCATCCTTTTGGTCTGAACAAGGCTGATGAGTAGAACAGGCCGTGGTGAAATGGTTTTCTTTCCTTGCTCCCCTTTGGGATGAAGGACCCTCCCTTTCTCCCTGTCTCCTGGCCCAGCCCCTAGTGTATTTGTTTGTTCTTGGGTGGTGGGGAGGATTCTCCACTTCCCAGTCACCCCTGGGATGTGCTGCTCAGAAAAGTCCTCTCTTCCTGGCCTCTCCCGGGCACGGCTTCCTGCTCGAGCTCTGATTCCCGCCTTCATTTCTGCATCTGGACAGGAGGCTGGGCTCAGCTTCCCAGTGGGGCATGGTGGCTATGTGGGTGGGCTCTCAGGCAAGTGGTTTTGCCTCCCTAAGCCTCAGTTTCCTCCACTGTAAAATAGAGATAATAAAGATGGTGCCTTCCATGAGAGAGATGCATTTAAGGCACTTAGAACAACATCCAGACACAATGCAAGTGCTTATTAAATGAGAGCTGTTACTATTTCTGTTCCCCATCTCGGGGACTGGCTGGGAGGCCTCATTCCAGGCCCAGGGGACCTGACAGATCCCAGCCTAGGACTCCAGGAAGAGCAGAAGGGTGACAGCAACCATATGGCTGCCAATGGAGAGGCTTCTCTATGCTCTGTGACCCACCCGGCCCCGCAGATAGAGAAGCCAGCAAAACCTGGGAGGTCCTGGCCCTCGTGAAGTTCACATTCTAGTAGCAAGAGGAAACAGACAGCTAACACATAAGCTCCTCAGTCCTGACTGAGGAGGGGAGGAGGGGGCAGAGTCTACCACTCAGAGTTCTGGAGGGAGGGCAGAGGCAGAGGGAAGCCACTGGCTCTCCTCTATCACCCTGGGCAGGCTGGGTGGCAGGGAGGGGAATTACGGCCATGGAGGGGGATCCGGCCAGGCACTTCAGCCCCAGCTGAAAGTCAGACCAGGAGCAACGAGAAGAGATCAGCCTTGGCACTTTACAGCAAGGAAGAGCCTCCACCCTTCCTTGTATCACCGTCTCCTCCATGTATCACTGTCTGCCTCACCGCAGAGTTGATGGATCTGGTGTGCTGTCTCTCCCCAAATGCCAGACTCCAAGCTTCCTGCGAGCACAGACTTGGACTTGCTCATTGCTGCATACCCCGGCACCTGGCATAGTGTCTGGCACAGAGCAGGTGCTTCATAAATACTTTCTGAAGGAATGGATGGTTGCATCTAGGCAGGATGGCCTTGCAAGTCTTTCCTGGGGCATGGGATGACCACACTTTGTGGCTTTCAGTCTCCTGACTCTGGGAAGCTCTTCCTTGCTGTAAAGTGGCAAGGCTGATCTGTTCTCGTTGCTCCTGGTCTGACTTTCAGCTGGGGCTGAAGTGCATGACCGGATCGCCCTCCATGGCCATAATTCCCCTGCCTGCCACCCAGCCTGCCCAGGGTGATAGAGGAGAGCCAGTGGCTTCCCTCTGCCTCTGCCCTTCCTCCAGAACTCTGAGTGGTAGCCTGTGCCCCCTCGTCCCTGCATGCACCTCATCCTAGTGGTGAATCCTGTGCCTGCCATTCTATGTGGAGTCTTGGTACCCAAAGGTGAATTCCCAAAAACAGACCTGGCTTCAACCCACCACTTACCCACATGTGACCTTGGTCAAGCCCCTTCATCACTCTGAGCCTCGGTTTTCTCATCTAGGTAATGGGTAGTAGCAATTCCAATCCCAAAGGGTTGGTGTGAGGGTTAACTCTGGAGACAGTGTCCCACGGTGGTTGAAAGCCTCACCTTTGAGTATGTTAGAGGGGTTCAAAAACAGGTGTGGACAATTCTTAGCTGTGTGACTTTGGGCAAGTGACAGTATTCTACTAAACATCAAGTTATTTCTATAGAACAGGGATAACAGTAAAAATAATACAGAATCCATTATTTTTCTGTGATGATGATTAAAAGAGTTAAGGCGTGGAAAGTGTATTAGTCCATTCTCATGCTACTATAAGGACATACCTGAGACTGGATAACTTATAAAGAAAAAGAGGTTTAATGGACTCACAGTTCCACATGGCTGGTGAGGCCTCACAATCATGGCGGAAGGTGAAGGAGGAGCAAAGGCACATCTCACATGGCAGCAGGCAAGAGAGCTTGTGCAAGGGAACTGCCCTTAATAAAATCATCAGATCTCATGAGACTTATTGACTATCATGAGAACAGCACAGGAGAGACCCACCCCCACGATTCAATTACCTCCTACCAGGTCTCTCCCACGATACATGGGGATTATGGGAGCCACAATTCAAGATGAGATTTGGGCAGGGACACAACCAAACTGTATCAGAAAGCAGTTGGTACTGTGCTTGGCACATAAACAGTTTACATCTGTTAGTTCTTCTTTGTCTCTTTGGCTGGGCATTCCGTAGGTGCCAGAAAACAATAAATACTTGAACTTGCTCTCTTTAGAAGTCAAGGCTTTTGTTGTTGTTGTCATGAAGATGAATAGTGGGAAGATTTGAATTTGCCAATTTCTGCTTGCCTGGGAGGTTTACTGTCCTGGGTGTGGCTCTCCTTCTGTAATTGTCAAAAGAGCTCTTCTCGTCAAATGAATATTGACAAGAGCAGGATCCTGTCAACAATGTTTAGAGTCCTTCCATACCTCTTGTGTCCCTGTGTCCTTCACTATCCCTATTTGACGGGAGAGAACATCAAAGCCCAGGGAGGTTTGGCAGGTTGTCTGGGGTCACACAGCACAAGGATACAACCAACACTTCCAGGCTCTTGTGAAGCGATCAGAGTGCCAGGCCACCAGCATCACCGTTATCACCATTACTATCCTCTCTATGTGAATGGGATGTTCAGGTCTTTCAGCTATTTCCATAACTCCATCTCACATGATCCTTTCAACAGCCCTGTGAGCTGTGCAGGACAGGACCAATCACATGTTACTGCCATTTTTCAAAGAGGAAAACCCGACTCAGAGGAGGCTCAGATGGGCCTAAGGTCACAAAGAGCCAGTGGCCTCCTGACACCCAGCCTGGTGCCGTGGCCTCCCACGATGGTGTTGGACTGGCTTCCCGGTGTCCCCCACCTCCCACTCTTCAGCTTCTTTCCCACCCACCCCCCACTCCCAGATCCCACTCTGAGAGGCCTCAGCTGGGAGCATCGAAGGGCTGGGCCCCTGTTACAAGACCTCAGAAACTGCATTATGGGCCTAAGACCCCCGAACACTAACATGCAATGATTCTTTTCCTTCTCTAGAGGAGCAGAAAAGATTCATAGCCTGCGATGATTGACTCTGCTTTTAACCAAGTTGCGTAGAAGCAACGAGTGTCACTTCTAGGAAGATGGATGATGTCTCTGCAGCGCGGGATGAGAGCCCAGAGGTTTGCAACTTCCCTGGTAAAAGTTTGTTCTTTTTTAGAAATCACCTTGGGGTTCAAAAAATATGGATCCATTGGAGAACGTGGTGAAGCTTGTCGCGGTGAGTTTCCAGTGAGTTAAAGGAGCTGGAATTTAATGTCATTCTGGCCCCATCATGTCTTCCCCAAGGAGGGCAATATACAAGGTCAGACCAGCTCCCTACACTGGGAACATGCACTTGGTCTAGTCCCCGACCAGCTCTGAGCCCTGGAACCCACCAGGTTTTCTGAGGATTAAATGAGTTGATGTAGGCAAGGCACTTGAAACCCTGCCCAGCACATAGCAGGCTCAAGGTCAATGTAAACCATTTATTACTACTATTCAGAGTATTCCTAGAATACCAGGTGGAGGGGAGGAGCCATGCAGGTAATATAGTTGTATTTGAGTTTGGCAGAGGGAATGAAACCAGAACAAATCTCTCCTGTCTTTGTTTCTGTCTCTCAGTGTCCTGAACCTTGCATCCCAATTGCATTTACACACACACACACACACACACACACACACCAGTGAGAATAGCAAAAACAACAACAAAAGCAAGGCTCAGCTCAGAGAGGGGCGTCCATGTGCGGGCGGTTCTCAGTCAGAAGCCAGGGAGAAAACAGCCCAGAGGTGAAGCAGCAGTGCCAACACCAATTTCACAAACCAGCTGTTTCACCAGCCATGGAATGTCATGGGTTTCTGGGCTCCGGGCTGGGAGTCTGTAGCTGGGGCCTGCAGTGCTGTGTTTAAACATCACACGCTGTGACGGGCTTGTGTGCAGGGAGCGGAGGGTCTGGACGCACTCAGGAAATGTCATTTCTGAGTCTGGGGCGCTCTCTCTGGTCAGGAGAGACCCGAGCTGATGAGCCTTCCCCATTAGCTCCATCACTGGCTCCTCTGGGTTTGAGAGGGAGCGGCTGCATCTCCCCTCCAGGATCAAAGCCACCGCTCTCTTTCTTTCCTGTTCCTGCCTTTTGTCTGCTCTTCTGTCTTGCCCAGAAATGATCTGGGGGAGAGCAAGGCTGTGTCAGGGAGTGGGGCTGAGGTGTCTACTCCAAGCTTTTGTGCTCTCCAGACCCCTTCCTGCACATCTGCACCTGCTACCAGGCTGGACAACCTCCTTCTGGATCTAAGGGCTCTCAGCAGGAGGGCACAGGGCTGTGACCACACGTCATTAGAATGACTTTCAGAAAGTGCTTATTGTGTGCAGGTACCAACCTGCAGTGTCTCTTTCAATTCTCCCAGTAGCCCTCTGAGGAAGCTGTGATGACCCCACTGTAGAGATGAGAAAACTGAGGCTCAGAGAGATAAAACAAATTGTCCAAAATCATAGTTTGAAAGAAGCAGAGTTGGGATTTGAACCCAGCTACGTGTGATTCCATTCTTCACCACTGCACTGCCATGTGCTTTACAAAATGGAAGGCTTGGCATGGTGGCGTGTGCCTATAGTCCCAGCTACCTGGGAGGCTGAGGTGGGAGAATCACTTGAGCTTGGGAGGCTGAGGCTGCAGTGAGCTATAAATGTACCACTGTACTTCAGCTTGGGCAACAGAGTGGGATCTTGTCTCTAAATAAATTAAGTAATTACAATAAAATAAGATGGGGAATATTGAACAAATTTAGTTTTATTTTTAATTGAAAAGAAAATCCCTCCCCACTGCCCTTTTTAAAACAGATTCCAAAGTTTCCCCACTCATTGATTTATTTGATCCTATGAGAAGGGCTGGAAAATTGCTTTCCCACTTCAGTGATGAGAAAGGTGAGGCCCAGAGAGGTGAAGTGGCGACCTGAGCCCCTGCCACTGACGTCAAGGCGGCTGTGTCTCCGGGAGGAGCCATCAGGGTGCTCTGCCAGCAGAAGGAATGATTATCATAAACTCATTTCCCAAAGTATCATTCCCTTCCTTTCAGAGATTGGATTTCAGTCGTTAATAAGGGCAGCATTCCCCAGCCTTCTGTCCCCACCTCCAGTTTCTGAACTTCCTCCCTCTGCAGCAATTTAACCAAGTTATTCATTAACTGCTATGCACCCAGAAGGTATTTATATCAACTGCGCATTTGGAAGTGTAGCAGCCTTTGAAGTGTGGGTAACAAGCTGATGACCTGCTTGGGGACCAGGTAGGATCTAGGAATCCTGCTTTGCCAGCCTCACCTTTCCATGATCCTGAGTGTGCTGAACATAATGGAAGCCTGGATAATGGAAGCCTCGTATCAGGCAGGGGATTGTCAGATAGGACTATTGTCATTCCCTCACTTTAACCTTTCGGTGGTTCTCCATCTTCTAACCAGCTTCCTGCCTGCCTTTCTACCTTCCTGCCTTCCTTTCTGCCTGCTTTCCTGCCTTCTTCCCTCCCTCCCTTCTTTCCTTTCTTCTTCTGTCCCTCCCTTCTTGTTTTCTTCTACCCATCCAGTCATTTATTCATCCATCCATCCATCCATCCATCCATCCATCTTCATTCATTCATTATTTAATTAATTCATTTAATGACAGCCTACCTCATACTGCTCTAATTTTCCTGTTTGCCAAAGCACTTACCACCTTTTTGACATACCCAAAGAGTTATCTATCTGATATAGTTTGGCTGTGTTCCCACCCAAATCTTATCTTGAATTGTAGCTCCCATAATCCCCATGTGTCATAGGAAGGACCCTGTGGGAGGCAATTGCATCATGGAAGCGGGTCTTTCCCATGCTCTTCTTGAGCTAGTGAGTAAGTCTCACCAGATCTGATGGTTTTATAAAGGGCAGTTTTGGGCCAGGCATGGTGGCTCACACCTATAATCCCAGCACTTTGGGAGGCCAAGGCGGGCTGATCACCTGAGGTTGGGAGTTTGAGACCAATCTGACCAACATGGAGAAACCCTGTCTCTACTAAAAATACAAAATGAGCTGGGCGTGGTGGTGCATGCCTGTAATCCCAGCTACTCGGGAGGCTGAGGCAGAAGAGTCACTTGAACCTGGGAGGTAGAGGTTGCAGCGAGCCAAGATTGCACCATTGCACTCCAGCCTGGGCCGACAAGAGAGGAATTCCATCTCAAAAATAAATAAATAAATGAAATAACATAAAATAAAGGGCAGTTCCCGTGCCCACACTCTCTTGCCTGCCACCATGTAAGATGTGCCTTTGCTCCTTTTTTGTCTTCTGTTTCCCATGCCATGTGGAAATGTGAGTCCATTAAACCTCTTTTTCTTTATAAATTATCCAGTCTTGGATATTTCTTCATAGCAGTATGAAAATGAACTAATTATCTATCTATCTATCTATCTACCTATCATCATTACTTATTGTCATTCTATCTTCACCACCATTTTCCCTATCACACTAAAATAAAAGAGCCACAAGGACAAGAATCTTGGTGTTATTTACTTGTGTTCTAAGTGCCATCCAGGAGGTACTTAATAAATATTTGTTGAATGAGTAAATGAACACGACTATAATATTGAAGAAAACACAAATTTATAGGAATTAAGATAAATTGGAGGCTTCGAAGTATATAAAGAAATGCCATTGTCTATGACCCTATAGATAATATTTCCTTTCATCTGCCTTTAGTTCTTCTTATGAGGGACAGTTTGAGATCACCCGCCAGCAGGAAGAATTCAAGTTTTTCACCTGTCATCCTGAGTTCCCCAGTCCAACCCCTGCCAACCTCTCCTGTGATTCTCTAAAAGGTCCCCCCACCCCACCTCACAGCTGGAGTTGGCTGCATGTTCCAAACACACTCTCAGGCATCTTTCCATACATCAGGTCCTTTGCATGTTCTTTCTCCTTCAGGAATCTCCTGCAACCCCTTGTCCATCTGGAAAACCTTCTGCCACTATTTGAAACTGACTTCAGATTATATCTTCTTTGGGAAGTCTTCCTGGTCTTTGTTCTCCCCAGTTAGGGCAAAATTAGACTGACACTTTCCCCCTCCTCTACCGAAGAGCATGGCAGGTGGTGAATTTGTTTATTTCTGTCTGTCTCGCCTACAAAATGAGAGCTCTTTGGACCAGGAACAGTTTCCTCTGTACCTAAGATAGAGTAGTATTCGTGGAATCATTTCTTTCTTTCTTTTTTTTGTTTTTTTGAGATGGAGTCTTGCTCTGTTGCTCAGGCTGGTGGAGTGCAGTGGCACAATCTCAGCTCACTGCAAGCTCCGCCTCCTGGGTTCACGCCTTTCTCCTGCCTCAGCCTCCCTAGTAGCTGGGAGTACAGGTGCCCGCCACCATGCCTGGCTAATTTTTTGTACTTTTAGTGGAGATGGGGTTTCACCGTGTTAGCCAGGATGGTCTCGATCTCCTTACCTCGTGATCCGCCTGCCTCGGCCTCCCAAAGTGCTGGGATTACAGGCGTGAGCCACCACGCCCAGCCAGAATCATTTCAATAATAACTGTTTGTGGAATTATTATGACGTTGGTGGTTACCTACTATGTATCAGTGACTATTCTAAGCACTTTAGCATCAATACTCATAGTAACTCTGTAATATAGGAACTGTGATTATCTCATTTTTATAAATGAGAAAACAGACACAGAGAGATTGTGGTCATTTATCCAAGGTTATACAGTGAATAAATGATGGAGCCAGAAACAGAACCTTGGTAAGCTGGCTTTACAGCCTTTAAGCTGAATGTCTTTGTGGTATTGGACCACTCTTTCCTCATGTCTGGGTCTCAGTTTTCCCATCCGTACAATGAATTGTTAGGGTGAGGTAAGGTTTAAAAATTCTTTCAATGAGAACTCCCTTTGGATTCTCTTCTATCCAGGGATGATGTCTCCACAGTTAGCAGCCTCCTGCTTGTAGAAATGTGGTTGGGACCCTACAGTGCTGGGGAGGGGAGTACCAACAAGTTTTTATTTCTAGGACAGTTTTGGTCTAGAAGGATGAACAGGGGAATGGGTGATAGATTGAATACGTCAGAGACCCTGGACTGTGTTAGATTATACTGTTTTCCCTCAGTTCTTTCCATGTCTCCCTTGCCATGGCTTCTTGCCATGCATAGTGTGTACTTTCCCACTGACTTTGGACTTGGCCATGGGACTTGCTTTGGCCAATGTAATGTGGGTGGAAGTAATTTTGTTGGCTAGTTCCAAGACAAGCTTTTCAGAGTCATGGCAATTCCCACCAGCATTCTTGATGCTCCATTCCCTACAGGAGAGCCTGAGCCTTGAGGCTTCCTAGAATCAAGACACGTGGAGCACACCTGGGCCCTTTGAAGGCTTCGAGTTCAGCCTGGCCCAATTTAATCCAGCCAAAATCGGCTGAACTGTATTTGACCTAGAAACCTGTGAGTATGAAATGCATATTTTGTGGTATGAGCCATTGAGACTTTGGGACTGTTTGTTACGCATCCTTAGTATAGAGGAAACCTGAGCAATACGTAGAGTAAGCACCAGACCAGTGTGAGTGCGGCATCCTTGTTGAATTATTTTGTTCTTAATCAGAATGAAATCTAACATTAGCAGTAACCCTTAAGCAAACAGGTAACATTCAGACTTTTCTTCCTCTCCCAGTCCTTGCTAGGCAACATCTTAGGTATGACCTGACCAGACAATAGAATGACTCTTTTTTTCTTTCTTTCTTTTTTGAGGTGGAGTCTTGCTCTGTTGCCTAGGCTGGAGTGCAGTGGCACGATCTCAGCTTGCTGCAACCTCCGCATCACGGGTTCAAGTGATTCTCGTGCCTCAGCCTCCCGAGTAGTTGGGATTACAGGCGTGTGCCACCACGCCTGCCTAATTTTTGTATTTTTAGTAGAGACAGGGTCTCACCATGTTAGTCAGGCTGGTCTTGAACTCCTGACCTTAAGTGATCCACCTGCCTCAACCTTCCAAAGTGCTGGGATTACAGGTGTGAACCACCACACCTGGCCTAAAATGACTGTTCTTGGTTCTATTACAGCCAATGAAGCTACATTTCCTCTGATAATCAAGCATGCCTCCAAGGGAAGTCCTCAGGCACAGCCTGGTAGAAGAAAAGGCTTGAGTGGACAAAACCCATTTCCTTGCCATTTGCCCTGTCCCCTCCATCACTTGGGAATATTTAATATAGAACCAGGACCTCCATGGTTTGATCCAGGGCACGGAAGAGTCTGTTTTGGATGATTTGAAATATTAAGTAATGTAGGGAGATATCTCGGGGAAAATGTTGATGTGTCCCCTCTTTCTGCCCGCCGAATCTGTTACATGGGTGTGGGTGGTTTCAGTAGTATGCTGAGTGGGAGATGGAAATGGTGGGGAAGGAACTTGGAAAATTTCTATAATTTTGGAGCTTAGACAATCTTTATGAAAATCTCTCTTTCTGATTCAGGCTTGGTTTGGGCATTACCCAACTCCCTTGAGATAGCACATGCCAATAAAATCTCCTAAGATCTCGCCAGCCTGTTGTCTTAGTTCTCAGCACCTGACCCTGAGGCCCTGGGGCCATGGCTACAGTGGTGAATGGGTCCCAGTGTTCACCACTCACAGACACCATCTCACCAAACCTTGTATTCAGTTCCTACTGCTGCTTAAAACAACACACGTTCACTCTCCTATGATCTGGAGGTCAGAGGTCTGAGAGCAGTTTCACTGAACTCAAGTCAAGGTGTTGGCAGGGCTGGTTCCTTCTGAAGGCTCTGAGGGAGAATTTGTTTCCTTGCCATTTCCAGCTCCCAGAAGCATCTGCAGTCTTTAGCTTTTAACCCCTTCCTCTCATCACTCCAGCCTACCGCTTTCATCATCACATCATCTACTACTGACTCAGAGCCTCCTGCCTCCTTCTTATAAGGCCTCTAGTGATTACATTGGGCCCAACCAGAGAATCCAAGGCACTCCTCATTTCAAGGTCTGCAAAGTCCCTTTTACCATGCTAGGTAACATAGTTACAGGCTCTAGGAAGTAGAATGTGGATGTCTTTGGGAGGCCATTGTTCTGCCAATCAAAAGACCCTGACATTCCTTCCAGGGTAGAGAACACAGGCATTATCACCCAGTTATTTCCATTTTATAGTTGAGGAAACTGCGGCCAGTAAGTTGTAAATCCAGGACCAGAACCCAGATCTCTGACTCGTACTTTTTAAGCTATTGTTATTATTAATATTTACTCTTAATAATTTAATTAATAGTAATGAATTAGATGAATTCGAGTACTTTTAATTCATCAAATGTTTGCAATGTGCTCAGCCCTGTTCCAAGACCATTTACGTATGTTATGCACTGTTGTAGCTCTGATGTTACAGATGAGATACCTGAAGTTTAGGGAATTCAGGAAACTTGCTTGAGCCGTTACGTGGTGGAGCTGGGATCAGAACCCAGGTCTTCTAACATGACTGTGTAGTAGATGCTGTTTTTTTTTTTTTGAGACGGAGTCTCGCTCTGTCGCCCAGGCTGGAGTGCAGTGGCCGGATCTCAGCTCACTGCAAGCTCCGCCTCCCGGGTTCACGCCATTGTCCTGCCTCAGCCTCCCAAGTAGCTGGGACTACAGGCGCCCGCCACCTCGCCCGGCTAGTTTTTTGTATTTTTTAGTAGAGACGGGGTTTCACTGTGTTAGCCAGGATGATCTCGATCTCCTGACCTCGTGATCCGCCTGTCTCGGCCTCCCAAAGTGCTGGGATTACAGGCTTGAGCCACCGCGCCCGGCCGTAGATGCTGTTAATGATGCTTCCAGATCCCCTTTACCAGGCCAATGCACCCATCCCCAGCTGCTGGGCATGTTGGCAGCTAACAGCTCACAGGTGTCCCCTTCTCCTGAGAATTGCCCTCGGCCCCCGGAAGTCATTTCACCAGGAAATATTTGGAAGAGCACACCCTCCTTACAGGGTAGCCCCAGGAAGTAGTAGCTGATTGATCCAGGGTTTACGCTGCTGATGCCCTTCACTCAAGGTGGGACAAGTCTTTGACGTCATGCTGCAGAGCTCCTGTGGGATTAGGATGAGGCTAGACCTCAGAGGCCCCACCTCTTTATTTTGCTTCTTCCCCTGCTCCCATCGTATTTGACTCAGTCCTAAGTTTCCTGAGAGTGCTCCTTCAATCAATCGCTTACATGGGAATTCCCATCTCAGGCTCTTCTTGTAGAAAAGCTGACCTAAGACACCATATCAAGTAGGTTTGGTCCTGAAAGCAGAACTAATAGGAATGATAAAGAATAAAGAATTTGTTTCAGGGATTTGGCCTCCTGCAACCATGGGAATGAGTGAAACAGCATATGTAAGGTTGTTGCTTGTGCCTCTGGTGTTGATCCTGAAGTCAGCCAGCAGGCAGCTGGGAAAAAGAAAAGGATGCTTGTGAAGTGGGGAAAACAATGACTCCTGCAAAGAACAAGCTAGAACTCACAGTGATGAGCCGGAACTTGTGTGTGTGTCTCACCACCTGCCAGCTTGCAACTCCCATAGTGCAGGTGACCTGCAGAAGAAGCCGGCATGCTTCACCATGGAGCTGCATGGCACCCAGCCCAGGACCCAGAGATGCTGGCTGAGATGTGGCAGGAACTGGGGTTGCTGTGGACCCAGCTGCTGCCCCACCCCAACAAGGTGAGCCAGGAGATCGGCAACCATGTGCGAGAATTACAACCGTGTCTGATCCTCCCCTGACTTCTGAATGCAAACATGGCTGCTGCTTCACTTCACTTTGCCTTCCAAATTCCAAGCAAATTTCTCTGCTGCCAACCTAACTCAGAAGCATAAATTTAAAGGTATTCTAAGACATGTATTTCCAGCTTAGTTAAGCTGACCCTGTACAAAACCACCGTAGGCTACCCCCTGTCAACATGGCACACCCACACGCTTCTTTTAACCAGATTTAACTTCCAAATTAAGCATGCAAAAGCATGCTTCCTCCTAACATAATGCAACTGTCCCTTGTAAAACTGAAAACACACCACACTTACCTTCTTTTCAAAAGATGACATAAAGTCCCTTTTGTCCCTCCTCTTTGGGTGAGGTTCATTCTTTTCCTAGCTGAGTCAAATTCCTTTTTAGACCTCTTATTTAAATTCTGAATGATAAGGTTAGCTACTGTTAACAAATCCTACGTTAGATGGTAGGGGAATGAGAGAGGAGAAGAAGTAATTAACATATGCACAAAATTGTCATATCAGAATAAGGAAAAAATACTCACTGTCTATTACTGTCCTCTTCTTCAACTGGTCATGTGGTTGTAATTGGTATTTATAATTTCCTTCTTCTGCTGCCCATTTCTTATCCCATTTGCTGTCAGCAATAACCTTGGCCTATTATGGGTTCTTGCATGATAGGGTGACTCAAACCTTCCCTATTTAAGAATCTAGGTGGTTAGCTGTCCTGCGTCTTATGGGTGGTTATAGTTTTCATTGATGTTATCACAGGGCATGCATATACTAACAGGTGACCGTTGGGATATCTTCCATTCAGGGCATCTTCTTACTATTCCCATTGTATAGTAATAATCTGTATTTCTCCTTGATATTCAGGATTAATTACTCCAGCTGGTATAGAGACCCCTTTCTATACCCATTGATTTGCTGGCATGGGGATCCCAAAGTTTTCAGATAGCTCTCCTAACTCCAGTTTAATGGGAGCAGTGTTGTGCCCCCTGGTGAAGGCATTCCTCCTTTGGGAACTGAGACCTCTGGACTAACATGAGGACAGGAAGCAAACATTTCACTAGTGGATTACATAGGATAATGGTGAGAAGAGACACTCCCATTTCCACCCCTCAGGTCCCTGACCTGGCAATTTTGGTTGTGGGATGAATAGCACCATACCTTGGTTGCTGGTTTAAGAGCATAGACTGCATCTTGGAGGGTATTGCCCCAGCACTGCAAGGTGTTGCCACAAGGCTGGTGCCTTAATTGAGTCTTCAAAGGGCCGTTCCATGATTCTACCAGGCCAGCTGCCTCAGAATGATGAGGAACGTGGTAAGACTAGTGGACGACCTGAACGTGGGCCCCCTGGTACCCATCCTTTGCTCTGAAGATTTCCTGAGTCAGAAGCACAGCTGTGTGGCATGCTGGTGGTGAACGAGGCATTCTGCAAGGCCACAGATGCTGGTTTTGGCAGAGGCCCTGTGGTCAGGGAAGGAAGATCCATGTCTGGGCAAGGATCTAGGTAAGTGAATGAGAATGATGCATGGGGCTGTACTATTGGGCCACATTGGGAGTTCAGTGTTGGGCTCTGCTGTTGGTACTTGGGCATTGGCAGTGACTGTAGCCTGGTCAGCCTGGAAGAGTGAAAGTCCAAGTTGCTGAGTCCGTACATAGTTTCCATCCCCTTCTCTGTGGCCATTTTGATCATGAGTCCACTGGGTAATGATGGGGGCTGTGTCTTGGGAACTAAATGGATCATCTTGTCCACCCAATTACTAAGATCCTTCTATACTGAGGTCACTCTTCTGTGAATGTTTACATGGGACACACATGCTGTCACCCTGTCTACCAATTCAGAAAGTTCTAGCTGTATACTTCTTCTCAAGACCTCTTTCACCAATTTTCCAATTATAGAAAATTATTTTGTAATAATTATAATTTTGTAATTATTTTATAATAATCATTATTATTTCCAATTATGGCCCAAGGGCCTGACTATTCAGCCAGACCACGAGCCACAGCCTGTGAATCCACAGGCTGTGGCCATCTCTCCCCACAGGCTAAATAAACAATCAGGTTCACTGCTCAGTTATGCCCTTGGAGGATTGTCTGTCACCACTGTCCCAAAGTGCAGGCTGTCCTGTTGCAGTTGCCTTTCTGGGTAGCACCAGCACGTTGTGCAGAAATATGTGTCAGCCAGAATCAGTTGTGACCTTTCACAGTCCACTTCTCATGGCATTCCACATGGATTATTGGTGTGGGTTGAGGGAGAGGAAGGATGCAGTCTGAAGAGTAGACAGGGCATATGGAGTGTTTGCTCATACAACCAACTTGCATCTTCATGGCCTGTTCGAACTGATATTGTATATACCACTTCTATTTTATGATAAAATTGCTGTCATGTGTGCCTGATTTTATAGTTTGGTTGGTTAGGCAAAATCCAGTGCATGACAGGCAGTTCAGAAGATATCACAACTTGTGGCTCATAGTAAAGCTTTCAATCTCTATTAATGCCAAGTAGCCATCCAGAAGCTGTTTCTCAGAAGGAGAATAATTAGTTTCAGAGACTGTCATACTTTTCCCCCAAATCATAAGAGCCTGTGCTGTGAGTCACCCATTAGGGGGCCTGCCAAAGTCTCCATACAGCATCCCTTTCAGCCACAGACTTTGTCTGCTGGTCATACAGCCCATGTGGCAGAGCAGCTTGCATGGCAGCGTGCACCTGTTGGGGAATGGGCGCACAGGTCTTGCATGATAAATCCACTTCAGCATTCCAACACCCTCAAGCCTTTGGATACCTTCCTTTACAACCTATCAAGGAGATGCTGGCATTAGAGCTTCACTTAGTGTAAGCCACCTCTGCATCCAGGTTTTAGTCAATCAACCAAGCAAATAGTTAGGGCCAGTCTCAGCTGCTTGAGCCAACACATTGGATCCAGAATCTCTGTTTAATGCATTCGTGGCAATGGATTTGGCCTGAACCAACACCCTCAGGGGCCATTTCTAGAACTACACAGAGAAGGGAATTCTGGGAAATGTAGTTCCGGCTGACTAGGATGCCACAGTCCAAAGCATTGCTGACACATTGCCTTCCTCTACCTGGCTGTCTTTTTCAGCTTCCAGATGAAATTACATCTTGTTTTCCCTTGCAGTGGAATGGGTCTCTTTTTAGAACTACGAGGGTAAGCGCAATGTCATGCTTTCCCCAGATTAAAACCAAAGGTCAGTGCCACTTCCTTTTGGGCCTCAGAGTCACTGACATCTTGTATTGGGAGTCCCTCTATGGTGTGGCATGGTGGCTCACACTTGTAATCCCAGTGCTTTGGGAGGCCAAGATGGGAGGATTGCTTGAGGCCAGGAGTTTGAGACCAGCCTGGTAAAATAATAATAATAATAATAATAATAATAATAATAATAATAATAATAATGAGAGTCCCGCTATCTCTGTATTGATAATAGCTCCCCACCTACAAGTTGCTCTCAGCAATTGACACATACCCTGCCACTTAATTCTGGCAACTTTATGATGAGGGAATTACTATCCCTGTTTTGCAGATGTGGAAACTGAAGCCAAGAGGGCAAACTTGTGCAATTAACAAGGGATAGAAATGCAATTCAAAATCAGTTCCCTGCCTCTATTGCCAGGGCAGGTTGTAGGGAACTTTCTCCCCCCTCCCCCTTTTTTTCCAGCTTGAGTTAAAATCCACTCCAGGTTGTTGGAGAGGGATTAGATATGGAATCCCAGAACCACAGATTGTCCTTGCTGGATGGGGCCCTCAATAACACTTTAGAGTTGGGAAGATTAAAGAAGTTGAAATTGAGGCGGTTTGTCCAAGGCAAGCCAATGGGACATTAACAGCACCTGGATCAGAGGGTGATGGCCAGAGCTGTGTCTAGGGGATGAGAATGAAATGGGGGAATGAGCTTGCAGTTCCAAAAGTGCCTGATGCTGGGATTCACATCATCCTTAGACCAACATGTGCCTGTTCAGGGAATCACATTCTTTTTCCCGACTTACCCTCTGGTCCCAGCAGGCAGGTACAGCTGGCCAGCTTGGCTCTAACCAAGCTTCACCACCTGCCCACCTCATTGGCCAGACAGCCTTAAAGAGAGTCCCTTTGGGCCAGTCCCCATATGTCACTTGGATTTCCTTGGCCTCATTTGGTTCCAAGGGAGCTAGGAGTCTCTTCTTGATTTGTTTGTTCTAGGAGAAGAGTGAGGGGTCCCATGGAGGCAGATGGCCCATTTCTTGAGGACTGGCCTGACTGTGTGCTCAAATAAAAAGACACAAGCAACTTGGTCTTATTTCAAGCTTATCTAGATCCAGCTGATGTGGACACTCCTATTCCAGTGCTGGCATCTATAGTTTAGTGGGGGACATTCTCTGGGGTATCCTGCAAATGCATCATGGCCTGAACATGTGGGCCTTTCAGGTCTCTATCTCTACTTAGTGCTCTAGGAAACAGCAGGCACTGGCTGAATCAGGCTTGGGTGGGATTCATGCATTCATTCAGTAAACACCCTTGAGCTCCTTTAGTGCGTGGACCAGCACTGCCGGCAGAGAGGTATGAATGATAGGGCAGGAGATGCCTCGCCCTTGTGAGGATATATTCTAGTGGGGAAAGATGGACAACTAAGCAAAAGCAAAATAAATAGCTGTATTATATGCTGTGGTAGAGGTAATACGTGATATAAAAGAAACATACAGCAGGGTAAGGGGGAGCAGGGATGAGGGAAGGGGGAAAAGTTGCAGAATTAAAGAGGGTGGTGAGGGAGGTGGCCATGTGGGTGTCAGGGGAGGAGCATGTCAAGGAGAGGATACAGCAAGTGCAAAGGCCCTGGGGCAGGGAAGTGCTGGTGTGTTCCAGGAACAGCAAGGCGGCCATAGTGGTTGGAGTAGAAGGAAGGAGGGGGAGACATAGGAAAGGAGGTCAGAGAGGTGGGAGGGATGGGGGCAGATGCTACTTCTAATTCAACCATGGGAAGGACTCAGTTTTTTCTTTACTTTCTCTTTCTTTCTTTCTTTCTTTCTTTCTTTCTTTTTTTTTTTTTGAAACAGGGTCTTGATCTGTTACCCAGGCTAGACAACAGTGGCCCAATCATGGCTCAATGAAGCCTGAACCTCCTAGGCTCAATCATTCCGCCCATCTCAGCCTTCGGACTAGCTGGGGCTACAGGCATGCACCACTGCGCCAGGCTAATGTGTGTATTTTTAGTAAAGACAGGATTTTGCCATGTTGCCCAGGCTAGTCTCGAATGCCTGACCTCAAGCAGTCTTCCCACCTCGGCCTCCTAAAGTGCTAGGGTTACAGGCATGAGTCACTGTGCCTGGTCTTTGTTTTTTTTTTTTGAGGCAGGGTCTTGCTCTGTCACCCAGGCTGGAGTGCAGTGTCGTGATCATAGTTCACTGCAGCGTGGACCTTCTAGGCTCAGTGGATCCTCCTGTCTTGACCTCCTGAGTAGCTGGGACTACAGGCATGCACCACAGAGCCAGGCTAATTTTTGTATTTTTCTGTAGAGATGGGGTTTCGCCATGTGACCCAGGCTGGACTCAGCTTTTGCTCTCAGTGACATGGGAAAGTGTTGCAGAGTGTTGAGCCAAGGATTGACAGGATCCGACCTACCCTTGTAAAAGGTGCCTCAGGCTGCTGTGTGGAGAACCCACTTTGGGGAGTCAAGAGAGGAGGGTGTTGCAGTAACCGGATGAGAGATGATGAGGGCATAGACCAAGATGACTGTGGGGGAGCAGGTGAGTAGCCATCAGATTTGTGGATGTATTTTGAAGGTGGATCCAGTAGAATTTGCTGATGGGTTTGAAGTAGAGGGGTGAGAAGAACAGGGTCAAAGATGATGCTAAGCTTTTCAGTCTGAACAACTGAATGGATGGATACCAAATGGAACTTCCTGACTGGCTCTGCCACTTACTGACTAAGATAGCTTGGACCACTTAGTTACTTAACAGCTCTGTGCCTCAGTTTCCCCAACTGTAAAAGTGGGAGAAGAGCAGTCTGAGCTTCATGAGGTTATTATGAAGACTGACCTGGTATATAGTAAGGACTCAGTAAACATTAGCTCTCATTATTATTATTAATTATTATTATTGTTGTTGGTGGTGGTGGTGTTGGCGTAGAATCTAGCCCCAGAGTCAGCAGTCTCCATCCTACAGGGCATGTTTTTGTAAAGAATCATTGGGCCAGGGCTATGCTCATTTGTTTACATATTGTCTGTGGCTACAGTGGCTGAGTAGAAGAGCTGCAAAGCCCAGAGTATTTCCTGCCTAGCTCTTTACCAAAAGTTTGCCCATCCGTGCTCTACACCAAATTGACTCCTTTTCAGAGCATGTTTCAGCACAGATTTCCCATGCTTTTTCAGAGGGGCGGGGGTTGGCCCAGTCCTGCACCAGGAGGGGGTGAGGGTTCAGTGGACAATGTTCCTGTCTGCCTGCCCTCACCCTGAAACTGTCCCACCCAGGCCCAGAGCTCAGTGTGATGCTGGCTCTAGGAGAGATGCCTGGAGGTGCGCGTCCCCCTGTCCCCTCCTCCCTCCCTCTCTCCTGAGCATGTTGTTTGTGGTAATCGCATGCCCATCACAGCACTTGGGCGACATGACACTATAGAATTACACGGCTGAGTGGAGGGATTAATAGCTGATGGAGCGGGTGGCCCTGGAGAGTCGGATGCTGATCTGCCAGTGGCTTGGGCGTGCACCCCACCCCTGTCCCTCCCTCCCTGTCATGCTCCCAGGTGCTGCAGGCGCCACTCCAGGCCAAGGCATTCATCAGTGATGCAGGAAGGAGACAGACCAGCTTGGGAAGCACCCGGCTGGCATCTGACGCAGCTATGCTCCCTCACTGTCTGTGTGACCCCGGGGGAGTCACCTGGCTTCTCCGAGGGATCGTTTCGAGGATGCGAGATGATCCCATTTGTATGTGCAGCCCAGAGTGGAAACATTTCCTCAGGGACCATGGTGGTCTTTTGACTTCCTGACATCAAGCATCCAACACAGAGCTTAGCATGTGACAGGCACTCAGAAAATAAGTGCCGAGTGAGTAAAGGGGAGGAGCGCGGAGCCTGCATGGATGTGGTGCCCAATTATCGTTGCTATTGATATTAATTTTATTATTAGCTGTTTTATTTATTTGCTGTTGATGATAGTAACAATTTTATTCTGAGGTCGATTCTTGGAAGCCTTCCTTCCTTTGGCCAGCCTGCAGGAGTAGGCATGAGTTTCCAGACACTGGTGTGGTTTTTCCAGCCGGGAGCAGGAAGAAAAGAGCTGGGGTGTTGGAGGACCAGGCTGCTGAGGGTGAATGCCTTTGGATTCCCACTGCAAGTTTGGTGAGAGAGCGAAGGCATGGGCAGCTCTGACACATAGAGACGAGTGATGGATGAAAAGAAAGAAAGAAAGATTGACAGATAAATAAATAGAAGACGGAAGCAAAGGTAGACAGGCAGGTTGCCAGGCAGGCAGATAAATAGATAGGTAAGTGATGACTGGTGTCCTCTGCTCAGCACCTCCTCCTCCCTCACTCGCCCCTCTGCTGTCACATACTCATAAGACAGAAAAAGAGCCCAGCGTTGACTCAGCACCTTAGGGGGCTGAAGACTTGGTGGAAATTCTGAGGGCAGCCGGGCCACATTGCCTGTGTCTGCCTTTATGAGCAGGAACTAAAGATGCAGATCAAAGGGTGAGTTTGGACCAAAAGAGGCAGACCGGTAGGGGTGTGGAATGGAAAGAGGTGCGACTGGAGGCAGGAGCTGTGGATTTGAGACTCAGCTTCTCCACTCTTTTTTTTTTTAGATAGAATCTCACTCTGTCACCAGGCTGGAGTGCAGTGGAGCAATCTCGGCTCACTGCAACCTCAGCCTCCTGGATTCAAGCAATTCTCCTGCCTCGGCCTCCTGAGTAGCTTGGACTACAGGCGTGTGCCACCATGCGCAGCTAATTTTTGTATTTTCAGTGGAGACAGGGTTTCACTATTTTGGCCGGGATGGTCTCAATCTCTTGACCTCGTGATCCCCTGCCTCGGCCTCCCAAAGTGCTGGGATTACAGGCATGAGCCACCACACCTGGCCAAGACTCAGCTTATCCACTCTTTTCTTTTCTTTTTTTCTCTTCTTTTCTTTTCCTCCTCTCCTCTTCTCTCCTCTTCTCTCTCTTTTCTTTTCTTTTCTTTTTTTATGAGACAGAGTCTTGCTCTGTCACCCAAGCCTCATTTCAGCCTTGACCTCCTGGGCTCAAGCAATCCTCTCCCCTTAGCCTCTCAAAATGTTAGCATTATAGGCATGAGCCACTGAGCCTGGCCAGCTACCCATTTTTTTTTTTTTTTTTCTGATTGTGTTACCTTGAGTAACTTCATGCTTTTCTGGGCCTCAGTTTCATCTCCTATCCTTTGAGCTGCTGGGCAGGTCATGAGGAGAGGTGCCATGCCACTGCCAGGGGTGGTGATTACAGACACTCATCTGACATTGGGCTAGGGGAGTTGAGTGACAAAATGCAAAGCGTTCAGTGATGATGTGAATGCTGTGGGTGTATGCTCACCCATGTGTGGGTCTGTCGGCCTGACTGGGTCGGAGCTTTACTGTGATGCTGGGTGATTGGCGTCACAGTCAGGCAGACTGTCTGCCTCGTGGGGGAGCTGTGCGTGTGGGATCTCGGTTCCCTTGAGTCACAGCTATTGTGGGCCCAGCCACACTGCTGGAAGCAGGGCATGCTTTGCTGGCCCCTGCACTCACCATCACCCTGCAAAGTCACCTTGACATCTGGAGGCACGACTGGCTGTGTAATTAGCAGAACCCTGGCCATAATAAACACGTGGGGTCTCTTGTTAAAAAATTATTGAGAATTTCAGGATGGCAACAGCAGAAGAGTAAACCAAGTCCCTTGTGCCTGCACAGGCTGTGCCCCGCAAAGCCCACCCTGCCTTGGGCCACAAGGTCCCTTGACTAGTGAGATCAGGGTGAGGACAGGGGCTATGAGCTATACTCTCCTCGGTTCTCCCACTTACTAAGTCTGTGAAATTGGACGGATCACTTAATCTCTGTGCCTCCGTTTCCTCATCTGTAAAATGGGATTATGATAGCACCTGCCTCCTGTGCTTTTTGTGTCAATTAAATGAGTGAGTGTACCTTCAGCACTGGGCACTGTGCCTGCCACAGGTACACAAGAAATATCAGTGATTGTCATCATCCCGCTGGCCAAGTTACAGAGCCAGCAGGTGACAGGGTCTGAAGATGGAACCAGAACTGCGCAAATCCAAACGTCTCCCTCCAGGATAGATTCCAAAGTTAGCCTTTCTAGGCCGGGCACGGTGGCTCAAGCCTGTAATCCCAGCACTTTGGGAGGTCGAGACGGGCGGATCACGAGGTCAGGAGATCGAGACCATTCTGGCTAACACGGTGAAACCCCGTCTCTACTAAAAAATACAAAAAACTAGCCGGGCGAGGTGGCGGGCACCTATAGTCCCAGCTACTCGGGAGGCTGAGGCAGGAGAATGGCGTAAACCCGGGAGGCGGGGCTTGCAGTGAGCTGAGATCCGGCCACTGCACTCCAGCCCAGGTGACAGAGCAAGACTCTGTCTCAAAACAAACAAACAAACAAACAAACAAAGTTAGCCTTTTCCAGGCTCTGGGGCCCAGAAATGGGCAGGAGTTTGTTTTTTCCATACACGAGCTCATGGCTGTCCCTTTAAGAGAAAATCTGTGGCCCGCTGACACTGGCCATGAGCCCCCGTCTACCCTTGGGTCATGGGGAGCCAGTTCCTGGTACCTTTCTATTCTTTCCTTGTCAAGGAGCCACTGATGCTCACTTTCCCTGATCTCACCTGTATCTGAAGGTAGGGGCTGCAGAGGGGAGGCTCAGGGACAGGCAAAGGATAATCAGGGGTCCCCGCAGTGGGAGGGGTAAGTGGAGGAGGGACAGTGGGAAGCAGGGCAGGTCTGCAGTACTCAGAGGCTCACCTATATCCAAGACCTTACCTCTGCACTCAGGAGACTTTGGTCCAACCTTATGTATGAGACTTAGGCACATACTTAGCTCATAGATGAGCACAGATTAGATTTTAGAAAACAACAAAGAACAAACTTGGGCAGGTATTGCCTATGTTGACATGGTGGATAGACCAGCCTTGGGTAGGAGCTTAGATAGGAAGCACTGAGAACTGGGCAGATCAAGGAGGATTCCTGGAGGAGCTGCCACTTCCACAGGCAATGTGGGGCTGGCAGCCATGTCTTGCCGTGCAGCCTTTCCCCTTCTCTGGGACAGCATGTTGCCATCAGCAGCAGGCACTGAGTGGGGGCATCAGAAGGGTCTAGAGCACCACTCTTCGCATCTAGGAGCCCACAGGTCTGGCAGATCTGACCCCGTGGGTGGGGACACTGTGTGGACCAGGTTGACAGAGGGAGAGGCAGGTGGATGGCTCCTTGGGGACTGTGGGCAGGGGCCCGGGTTTGGCTTTTAGTGTAAGTGGTAGAAGGTTTGTGCAGAGTTCTAGGCAGGAACATGACGTGATTTGATTTACGCTTTAAAAAGATCACTCTGATGATTGGTTGGAGAATGTGGGGTAAGGAGCCAGGAGTGCAGCTGACAGGCCAGTTAGAAGGTTTGTCGCATTATACAGGTTGTAGGGGAGAGGGGCTTGGACTCGGGGGTGGGAGCTGGGGCTTGGGGGAATGGTGGATCCCGTCTCTGAAATGAAGGATTTTATGTAGTCGGGATGAGAAGAGAAAGAGAAGAAACAAGAGAAGAGGGAACCCAGAAAATGAGACAAACAAATGAGACCGAAATGGAGGGGGGTGGAATTAGGAAGATGGAGCAGGAAAGAATGAGGCAGAAAGACAGAGGGGGTGGAGATGGGGTCGAGAAGCAGGTGCTGGTAGGGCAGGGATACCAAGGAGACAGGGATACAGGAGGCATCGGTTAGGGTCTCCGGGGAAACACTGGGCACGCGGTCAGGTGTAACTGAAGAGAGTTTAATGAAGGGGTCTTTTATAGAGATGTGGGCAGAGTGAGGGGAAGCCAGCGGCAGAAAGCACCCAGGGAGCCATGACTGTGAGGAGCCAAGGCCCCTTCCCCAGCAAGCCCAAAGCCCAAGGTGAGGGAGCCGCTTCCAGAACCCAGTGGGTGATGGCAGGGCCACTGGATAGGAGCTGCAGCTTCGGGGAGAGGGGATTGGCCAGTGCCTGAGAGGCCCCAAGGGAAGGAGAGGGGGTCAGGTCTGGTGATACTTTCTTCTCCGGCCTCCAACCCACCAGTACTCCCTGGGTCAACTGGGAGCCCTGGACCTGAGAGGTCTGCCTCTTGGGGCACAGAGTCAGGCACAGAAGGGCAGGGGTCAGGCAGGGGCAGGAAAGGGCAAACAGAGAAAGCCCTGCACAGAGAAGAAGAGAAAGAAATAACAGCAGACTCATAGAAAGATGGGTTGGGGTGGGCGTGGTGGCTCACGCCTGTAATCCCAGCACTTTGGGAGGCCAAGGCGGGTGGATCACCTGAGGTCAGGAGTTGGAGACCAGCTTGGCCAACATTTTGAAACCCCGTCTCTACTAAAAATACAAAAATTAGCTGGGCGTGGTGGCACGTGCCTGCAATCCCAGCTACTAGAGGGGCTGAGGCAGGAGAATTGCTTGAATCTGGGAGTCAGAGGTTGCAGTGAGTTGAGATCGTACAACTTCACTCCAGCGTGGGCAACAGAGCGAGACTCTGTTTCCAAATAAAAGAAAATAAATAAATAAATAAATAAAATGGCCTGGAGGAGGAGGGGAAGTTAGAAGGTAGAGACAGGAACAAGAAAATCTGACCCGGGGCAATGGAGATTGACGTTTAGGAAAGAAAAGGGCCATCAGCCAGGGATGTCACCTACGCTGATTGGCCTTGGGTTTCCTTAGAGCCATGGGACTGGGGCTCTCCACAAAGCCTTTTTGTCCCTACAGGAAGGGCCCAGTCACCAAGCCAGAGCCTTGTGTGGCTGCAAACCCTATTTCCCTCCACAGAGGCATTTGTTCCCTCCCTCATGGTGACACGTGCCAGACAGTTAAAAGAAAATTCCTGGCCGGGCGCGGTGGCTCAAGCCTGTAATCCCAGCACTTTGGGAGGCCGAGACGGGCGGATCAGGAGGTCAGGAGATCGAGACTATCCTGGCGAACACCGTGAAACCCCGTCTCTACTAAAAAATGCAAAAAACTAGCGCCTGTAGTCCCAGCTACTCGGGAGGCTGAGGCAGGAGAATGGCGGATCAGGAGGTCAGGAGATCGAGACTATCCTGGCGAACACCGTGAAACCCCGTCTCTACTAAAAAATGCAAAAAACTAGCACCTGTAGTCCCAGCTACTCGGGAGGCTGAGGCAGGAGAATGGCGGGAACCTGGGAGGTGGAGCTTGCAGTGAGCTGAGATCTGGCCACTGCACTCCAGCCCGGGCAGCAGAGCGAGACTCCGCCTCAAAAAAAAAAAAAAAAAAAAAGAAAATTCCTGCTTTTGGGTTTTAATCTAATTAATTGCAAGCATTCCTGCCCCATCTTGCCATTTCCTCTGGGAGCCAGGGTTGCACTGAGGATAAGGCTTTTGTCTTCTAAGCATCCTATTGCTAGCTGGTGGCTGGACCTCCTGCCACTCTACCTGGACTGAATTAAACCTGTGGGCCAGACTCAGAGGTGAGCCTTCAGGACGCTGGGTTCAGAGTGCAGGCCTGGGTGTCCTAAGCCACCTCCTGGCTGGTGATGTGGCTTAGGAGGGTCCAGGTCTAGAAGACACCCCCCGACCCCTGTGCCCCCGGGTGATATGGAGTGATCAGGGAATGAAGTTTCTGCATCCTGATGTGCTTGAAGAAATATTTCCCCCAGGTTATGGGGCTTCAAACTCTGTTTAAGGACTTTTGGGAAGAGAGAGAGGTGGTGGGAATCCGTGCAGGTAAGTCCACAAAAGACCCGGGCAGCATGGGGGACCTTCAGGTTGCTGCCAGCATTTTTTTTTCTTTTTTCTTCTTCTCTTTTTTTTTTTCTTTTTTGAGACAGAGTCTTGCTCTGTCACCCAAGCCTCATTTCAGCCTTGACCTCCTGGGCTCAAGCAAGCCTCTCCCCTTAGCCTCTCAAAATGTTAGCATTATAGGCATGAGCCACTGAGCCTGGCCAGCTACCCATTTTTTTTTTTTTTTCTGATTGTGTTACCTTGAGTAACTTCATGCTTTTCTGGGCCTCAGTTTCATCTCCTATCCTTTGAGCTGCTGGGCAGGTC
>NW_012114253.1:4474442-4491626 GCF_000951035.1 Colobus angolensis palliatus | reverse complement strand
GGCCAATTTTTGTATTTGTAGTAGAGACAGGGTTTCACCATATTGGTCCTGCTGTTCTCGAACTCCTGACCTCGTGATCCACCCACTTCAGCCTCCCAAAGTGCTGGGATTATAGGTGTGAGCCACCGTGCCCGGCTGCTGCTGGCGTTGTTTTTGGTACCAGTGAAGCCCAGTGTGTGAGGCAGCTGCCCAGAAGCACCTCTGCTTCTCTCTCCTGGAGCAGCGGAGACCATAGCCTCTCCCAGAGTTGCCCACCCTTGGCCTCAGTGAGGGGAAGAGCAGGGAAATTAACACTGATCAAGCTATCTAGCCTTTGCTGGAAACCCTCTCCAACTAGCAGGAGTTAAGAGTAGAGTCTGGAGCCAGATGCTCAGGGTTGAACTGGCTCTGCCTCTGACCGGCTGTGTTTCCTTGGGCAAGTCACTTAACCTCTCTGTGTCTACTCCAAAGGATTGAGATGAACAGTGAATAAAGCACACGAATAAAGCGTTTGGATGAGAGCTTGTGAAGCTGAGATGCTAGGTCTGTGTTAGCTATTCTCCTGTTTCTTCTTTTAGACGTTCCCCAAACCCTACAGGTGTGTCTTAGTAGGATCCTCATTTTATAGATGAGGAAAGTGAGGCCTAGGAGGGGCATGACTCACTCAAAGCCAGGAAGCTGAGGAGGAGCCCAGTGGGGCCACACCCGGCCCTGACCCCTGCCTGGCCTGCCCCTCTCCTGCTGTCTGCACCTGCAGCTGGGTGTGGCTAAGCACAGAGGGAAGGAACAATTGAGGGTTCTGAAGGCCCCCTAAGAGGTCCTCCTTGCTCCCCCAAGTCCCTTAACTGAGGCAGTGCTGTGGCACATCCCAGTCTCACACGGACAGCCTGTCCCTTGGTCTCATGCCAGGCCAGCCGAGAAGGGGAGCAGCCCCTTCTCCTTGCCCCTCAGACTGTCAGATGCACTCCAGCTCAGGGAAGCAAGCAGCCAGCATGGGGCTTCCCATACCCTCACTAGGGGAGCATCTGTCCAGCTTCTCTGACAGGCTGCCCGCTGTCTCTTGGCTCACGAGCCAGGGAGACTGGTACCTGAGGATGGCTGATGGAACCTGTGGGGAGGGTGACGGGTAGTGGCCAGCCCAGGTGCCCACAGACAAGCTTTCTGCCCTGACAGCTGGCTCTGATGGCCCAGCCTGGCTATCCTGGCTCCAAGATCCATGAGAAGATCTCCCGGAATGGGTCAGATGAGAACAAGCTAGATGGGAAGGATGGAATTTACAAATGCTATCGTGTTAGGGTGAGGATGGTAAAGTAGGCCTGTTGAGCCAGTTTCCCCTCGCTATGCTGGGAGTGACAACCTCTGACTCTTATAATCTTAGCGTTGGGAGTACAAGGTGGATATTTCTTGGTACTATTACTTCATTTTCCAGATGGGGAAGCTGAGACTTGGAGATTGGAGACGGGTTACTTACTCAAGGCCACACAGCAAAACCTACATGACTGAACTGGACTTAGAGCCCACATTTCTAGAGTCATAGACCAGCCTCTCTCTGGAGAGCTTTCCAGTCCTAGCCAGCATCAGGTCTCTGCCAAGCCACCCTCCCATGCCCCTGCCCCACCATGCCAAAAACAGTAACTAATATGTATTGAGCACTTGCTATGTGGCAGTCTCGGTTCCAAATGGTCTGTAACTATTCACTTACTTTATTTCACTTCTTAGGAAGTAGTGATATTATCCCCATTTCACACATGGGGAAACTGAGTCACAGAGAATCACTTGCCCAAAGTCATTGTACTAGAAAATGGCAGAGTCAGGATTTAAACCCAGACCACAGGGCTCCAGATTCAAAGTGTCTGACAGCTTAGGAAGAGACAGCTTCCCAGGACCCAAAGTCCATTGCCTTCAAGTCGTTACCCACTTACAATCTAATTGCTTTGCGTGCCGCGGAATTCCTTTATGAAAATCTTCTTTACTATGTCTTCGTTGGAGGGCCCCAGGGCCAAAAGTAGACAGATTCAAAGTGGTTCCATGAAATATGATAGAGGAAAATGATATTCATCTGTGGGAAAAATCATACAGCTAAAGGGAAAAAGATCAGAGCAAGGAGCCACAGAGGAAACTTTTGTCTGGCGACTGGCCTGGGACAGGAGGCGAGACAGGGAGCTCCAGTGACTGCTTGGTCCCTCCTCGATGTGTAAACTTGCTGTCTTCCCACCCTTCCCTGGACCTCAGGATCTGTAAAGGGGGATGTTGATCTAAGAGATTTTCTGTCTCAAAGCCCTTGGAGCTCTGACATTGGAGGGTTGGGTGAGCTCCTTTGGACGGTTCCTCTATTGCCTAATGGGTTTGCATGAGAAAGGCCCCTTGAGAATTCCCTGCCCTTTTCACAGGAATCTGCTCCCAAGTGAGGTTTTCCCACCTATCCTGGGGATGGACAATTCCTTTTGTAGGGAAGATCCCCTTAGGTCTAACGTAAGAGCTCCCACTCCCATTCTATCTTTCTTCTTCAAGGATCCTTTCTGTCATTTTCTTAATGCCAGACAAAACTCAGAACATGATTCCAGGCCTGAATTTGCCATTGTGTGCTGGGGCATGTCCAGGCCTGTCAGAGATGCCATTGATGGCTTCATTATGCTATTGCTGAGCAAATTGAGCCAGAAGGGGAGACAGTGTGCTCCTTCCTTCACCCCAATTTGAGCCGCTCCATTCCCTCCAGTCAGGCAAGATGGGAGGAGTACCTAAGCTCACCTGCTGCAACGCGAACCCCTCAGCCAACTCACCCCACGACCCTGGTGAGGTGGTCAGCTCCCTTGGGGAAGAGAGGAGTCGGGATGACCTGATCTTCCTCTGTAGTTCAGCATCTGAATATAGCTCAAGATGCATCGCCTCCCAGTTGCTTAAGCACTGACCTAGCTCACTCCCCATTCTTCTATTCTTTCCTTCAATAATTTGGGAAATATTTACTGAGACCCTGCTGTGCGTTCTACTCTGGGATGGCGCCTGGACTCTCTGGAGTTTGTGGAATCGTCAGAAGAAGCCTGTAGCCTGGATTCAGCTGGACCTGGGTTCAAGTCCTGACTCTTGCACTTCACAAGGTGTAAGATTTGGGGGAGCTGCCTCCGTACTCCAATCTTCCGTGCCCTTACTTATAAAACAGGCATCTTAGGATCCACCTCCTACAGTGACTGGGAGGGGCCTGTCTGTTATCTATTTGGCGTCTGGCATGGGGTTACATAACTAACTGTTAGTTTCTTTTTTCTACACTCTCCACCCCTGCCTTCACCCTCAGCTCTATATATGTCGTGACTTTTGCAAGCATGTTTTCTACTCACAGGATCAGACAGACTCTTAGTGTATTCTCTTCTCTTCTAACAACCCCCTGATGTGGTTTGGCTCTCTGTCCCCACCCAAATCTCGTATTCCGTTGTAATTCCCCCCAGTGTTCGGGGAGGGGCATGGTGGGAGGTGGTTGAATCAGGAGGGCCGACTTCCCTCTTGCTGTTCTTGTGATAGAGTTCTCATGAGATCTGGTTGTTTGAAAGCATGGAGCACTTCCCCCTTCGCTCTCTCTCTCTCTCCCGTTTTGCTGTCTGAAGAGGGTGCTGGCTTGCCCTTCACCCTTCTGCCATGATTGTAAGTTTCCTGAGGCGTCCCCAACCATGCTTCGTGTACAATCTGAGGAATTGTGGGTCAATTAAACCTCTTTTCTTTGTAAATTACCCAGTCTCAGGTAGTTCTTTATGGCAGTGTAAGAATGGACTAATACACCCCTCAAAGCAGGATCTGAGTTTTCCTTTCAGCCTGGGAGCTCCCTGAGAGAAGGAGCTCCTTCTCCCATCATTCAGCTGATGATCCCAGGAGTACCAAACTGGCTAAGCCCACAGTAAGGAATGGATCAGGTGCTAACCAGGGTGCTGACTTGTTCTAGCCACTCTCATTCAAGAGAAAGGAAATTGTACTCCACAAATGTCTTCACACTCTTGTGTAGATCCTCTGGCTTCTCTCCTCACAAACATTTTCCCAAGTGTGAAAAGCTCTTTCAGACTCAGCTTGTAGGAATAGTCCTAGAGAGTTGAATGAATTAAGGTGACAGATCAAACCAAGGGCATCAACTCCTCCGGCCCCCATTTCTCAGGTGATGGAGGATGGGGGATGATGTGAGTGGAAAACTGCAAAATGCACAAAAAGACAACCATGAGATGATCTTCTGCCTGGTCTCCTTGTCTGTTGTTACATGTCATTCTTTCAGCATAGGCTGGATACTGCAGCCAGATTCATTTTCTATTAGGTTAGTGCACAGAAATAATCGCATCATTTATTCTTGTGCAAAGAAATAATAATTGTGCAAAGAAATAATTGCACAATTATTTTTAATGGCAAAAAATGCAATTACTTTTGCACCAACACAATAGAAATCTTCCTATTATCTGAGGAAGACTCACAGAACACGAAGAGCTAGAAGAAGCTTTTGAGAACACACGGTTTCCCTCTCTCATTTGATAGATCAAAGAATTGAGGCTCAGGGTGGCTAAGCCATTTGTCCATGGCCCAAGATCCAGTGAGGGTCAGAGATGAGACCAAGACCCAGTAATCCTAAACACGTGTCTTTCTTTTGTAACAGACACAGCAATTTTTGAATTGCTCTCTAGTGCCTTATTAACCTTTATTTCCCTAGTGCCTGGAGCAGAGTCTGGCACAGATATTTACGAATGAAGGCTTATGATGTTACCAACTTCTCACAATTATGTTAAATAGGCAGAGGTTATGTTCCTGTGAGGCTTTGGGCCTGCTGGTGGTGGTTTGCCTAACATTACCTGTAGAATAAGTGACATTATCGGCAATACTTTTTCCAGATGCCACTCCTTCCTCAATGTTCTACCATGGCTTCCACTGACTGCTGAACAAGAATGAGACTCCTTGGTGTGGCAACTCAAGGGCTTGGGAATGTGGTCCTCAGGTTTCATCACTTCACACTGGATCAGAAATCTCTGATCTAGCCAGACCTCTTTCCTCATCACCCTATGCTCATGCCTTAAACATTCTTGAGTCCTGTGTGATCCACATTCTTTCTGTACACACAGGTCAGCGCAGTGCTGCTGACATGTGAGCTCACAATAAGCATTTGGGGAATGAATGCTCACTCCATCCTCCCCATTTGTGCCCTCTCCTTCTTCCTTTTCTGTTCAGATATTACCCATCCTTCTAGGCCTCAATCAAACCTCACCTCTTCCTGGAAACTCTCCATGATTACCCTCATCCCCAGAAGTCTCTCCTTCTAAATTCCTATATCTTGTCCATACTCATTTGACAATTAATCGCCTACTCTGGGGCATTCTTTTATTGTTTTCCTCTGTCTCCCCAGTGTGTCCATAAGCTCCCAGCCAATAAGACCCTTGTGTGCCTTGACTTCACCCCCAGCTTGGAATTGAGAAACATCCCAGGTTTGATCAGTATCTGTGGAACAATAACAGTAAGGACTCTGGTACCCAGACAAAGGGAATGCCTTACAGAATGTCCCTCAGCCAGCCAGTAGCAGCGCTTAACTCAAATACCTGTTTTCTGGACCCACAGTCTGCACCCTTCCTGCCAGACTGAACCATGCTGGCCCCAAGCTTGCTCCCTTGCCTGTTTACCATTGTTGCCTCCTCAGTCTCACTCCAGGCTGGGTTTTGTCATCTTACAGATACCTTCAAGGGGAGAGTCCCTTGCCTGGGAGTCAAGAGGGCAGAGTTCTGATGTTGGCCTTATAGAAAAGGATACCTATCATGAGGATCATAGATGCAGTTGCCTGTATAAGGATATATTTGGTGGCTGCTTCTGTAGAACCGGCTCACGGTGATACCAGGTGAATCTCCTTCCCTCTCCAGATCTCAGCCTCCTCATCTGTAAAATGTGAGTGGCTGATCTCTTCGGTCCTACGTATTCCCTCCTAAGAGAAGCTAATGAGATAAGGAAGCAGCAGACGCCCTGAAGGATGCAACTCCTGCAACTGCTCTAAAACTGTTCTTGCCTCCAGACTGGCTTCTTTCCCATCAGTTCCCTGCTCAGGAGCTAAAGGGACCTTTCTATGGTGCTGATGTGTCCAGATCAGCTCCTAGCCTCAAACTCTTCCATTCTTTCCACTGCCCTCAGGTGAGATCCAGTCTCCTTGCTGTGGTTTGCAAAGCCTCCACAGGCTCCCTGCCAGTCTCTTCAGTCTCAGTTCTCCCTCAGTGCCCTCTGCTCTCAGGCACCACCCACAATGGATTTCGCCATGCTTCTCTTTCCCATTGAGCTCACAGACATCTTTGAGGAGCTTGACCATGATCTTCCCCACTTTACACAGATGGCTTCACGCCACCCCCTCCAGGAAGACTTCCATGATCATTAAGATGAGGCTGGCCCTGTGCTCTCTGGCCCCCACAGAGAGCTGCTCTCACATTGCTTCTCCCATTTAGAGGTGGAGCCGATTCCTCGCCCTTTGAATATGGGCTAGCCCTAGTCACTTGCTGAACCAGTAGAATGCTGTGGCAGTGATGCTCTGGGACCTCCATGGCCAGGTCATAAGAAGCTTTACAACTTCCGCCTGAGTTTCTGAGAATGCTTACTCAGGGGAAGCCAGCTGCCATGTAACAAGTCTCACTGCCCCAAGTCCGCCATGCTAGAAAGAAGGTCAATTTGGCCAGGCTGGGAGAAAGAGAGAGAGAGACACCTGGCTATCATCAGCCGATCTGGCCATCCCAGCTGCGGTGTTACACATGCGAGTGAAGAAACATCTTGAAGTCTCAGCAGTCGTGGGACTCCCACAGTGAATACTGCCCAGCTGAGCCCAGTTAACCTGTAGAGCTGTGGGAGATCATCATAAATTTATATTTCAATCCACTAAGTTGCGAGGGTGGCTTCTTACATGAGAGCACATCCTCAAAACAGGTCCCCTGCTGTGTGCACCCACAGGACCCTGAGCTTCTCCTCTTAAGCATCCATCACGCATTGTTGTGATTACTCATATTGGCAGAAAGGTTGACTGTTCAACCAAGACTCTGCTTCCCTTCCGTAGGTAGTATAGTTGTTGCAAAGTGGCCACCCAGCCAGAGGCGACCTTTTCCAGCCCCCTTTGCAGCTTGGCAGGTCCTGAGTTCTAGCCAATGGATTGTGAGCAAAGGTGATGTGCACCACTTCCGGTCCTGGCGTACAAGCACGTCCTGTGTGGCTTCCATACTTCCTGTTTTCCTCTGTCTATCAGTTGGATGTGACTTTGGGAACCATACAGTGAAGGTGAAGGTGCTTCCGTCAGCCTGCGTCCCAGAGAAATTCCTTCCTCATGCACAGATGGACTTTTAGGCAGGAGAGAAACAGACTTTTACTTTAAGCCACTGAGATTGGAGGGTGGTGGTGGTTCTACTACACATCACCTTAACAAAACACTTGTTTACTGCCAATTAATCACCTACTCCAGGGCATTCTTTTGCTGTTTTCCTGTCTCCTCAATGTGTCCTTAAGCTCCCAATCAAGAAGACCCTTGTGTGCCTTGACCTCAACCCCTAGCTTGGAATTGGGAAACATCCCCGACTTGATCAGTATGTGTCAAACAATAACAGTAAGAACTCTGGTACCCAGACAAAGGGAATGCCTTAGCAATGTCCCTCAGCCAGCCAGGACATGAGACACAGTTTAATTCTCTTGTCACCAGCTAGACTGTAAGCACCATGGTGGCAGAGACAGCCTCTGCCTTGTTCTGCATCGTACCGATGCACTAACCCAAAGCCTGGCACAGAGTGGACATTCAGTAAACACCTGGTGAGTGCATGCTCTCTTTATTTACTTTCCTGCCTGGGTTTTCTGAATCACACTTCACCTCCAGGCTAAGCTTTGATGGCTCGGCTCTCATGCCCAGCCAGGTGGCGAACCTGAATGCAAAAATTCCTTGTAGAAAGATGGGAAATCCAGCTTTCAATTCCTCCCATTGCTTTGACCTGATTTTAATGACTGATTTTTTTTAGGTCTTTTTTTTTTTTTTTTTTTTAAGGTAGGGGAGGGTTAGGCGGTGGCAGCTTCACTCTAATCAGAAGCTAAAAGGCTCATTGGTTTTTCTGATATCCTTTGAATGGGCTCCTTCTCCACAGACAGCTCCTCACAGCTGTTAGGACTTCAAATTCCTCGTGCATTGATGGGGGCAGAGAAAAGATATGAAAGGCTTTTCGGCTGACACAAAAGAGGGGAAAAAACACGGAATAAAAACGACAAAGTGGTTAATATATAAAATGGTGAAATTTCTGGCACTCGCTATATCATTAATCTGTCTAAAGTGGCTTTGATCTCCTCTGCTTTAATTAACTTGTAATTATAACACGATTTTTGCAGCGGGCAGAATCTGGGAGCTGGGCCCTGAAAGAGACTTCAGCCTCCTAGAGGCAGCCTAACGCAGTATGTGTGGCATCTGCCTGTCAAAGAGAGTGCTTCCCACATCTGCCCTTGCATACACACATGCACGCTCAGACCCCAGGCTTCCCCATCGCATGCTGTCATGGGATAGTAGGTATGTGTTCAACCAGCTGCTCAGATCCTACGTCTGAGTTGGGGGTTATCTGGGCAGCATCTCATAGGTGAAGTTGGTAGAGAAGCAGGAGATACCATTTCTGAATGCCATTTCATTCTCATGACAACCTTAGCAGGTGGCTATGATTACTCCCACTTCCTGAATGAGGAAACCAAGGCACAGTTTAGTTCTCTTGTCTAAAGCTTTCCACTGAAAATGTGGCTGCAGTAAATTGATGTGTGGACCTCGACTCCTCACCCCACCCTAGCCTTGGCCTCACTGTGGGTGGAATATTCTTCTCCTCTCTTGACAGTGAGTTTGGCCATGAAACTTGTTTCAGTGGCTGGCACATTGGTGAAGGTGCCAATGGGTGCAGTTCTGAGGCTTTGGCCTTCCACCCTTGTGTGTGTTTCCATGGGGTTTCTTGTGCTGCAACCTTAGCTGTGAGAACGTGCCCAGTTTTGCCTTCAGGTCCCCAAGGGGAGGGTGAGAGACAGGTGGAACACAGTTGCGCATGGAGATCAGCTAGGATCAGCCACCCCCCACAGACCTGCAGGGGCATGAGTGGGAAGAAGTCATTGCTGTTGGAAGTCGCTGAGTTTTGAGGCAGCAAGAGCTGACCAATAGATTGGTGGGACTGGAATTCAAACCCTGGCCCCTGGGTCCATCTGTCTCTAAGGCCCATGTTCTTTCCTTAGTGCCATGTGTCCTTAGCTCTGAGGGCATTCTAGGGGACCAGTCCAGTGTTTTGCAGACTGGTGAGGGTGTGGAGGAGAAGAACTGAGTTCCCGAACTCTGCCCCCATCACCCCCACAGCAACCAAAGTTACTCTGCTTTGCTTTGCCTTGCACTGGCCTTCTCTGTAATACTTCACTGAGAGGATGTGCTCTGTTGCTTAAAAATGTTTGAAAACCACAACTGGGTGTGGTGGCTCACGCCTGTAATCCCAGCACTTTAGGAGGCCAAGGCAAAGAGATCACAAGGTTAGGAGTTCAAGACCAGCCTGGCCAAGATGGTGAAACCCCGTCTCTACTAAAAATACAAAAAATTAGCTGGGCGTGGTGGCAGACACCTGTAATCTCAGCTACCCGGGAAGCTGAGGCTGAGAATTGCTTGAACCTGGCAGGTGGAGGTTGCAGTGAGCCAAGATTGCGCCACTGCACCACTCCAGCCTGGGTGACAGAGCGAGACTCTGTCTAACACAACAAAAAAGTATGAAAACCACCAATCTACTCTAACTTCCTCATTGTACAAGTGAGGAAACAGAGGCCCAGGAAAAGGCAGTGACTTGGCAAAGACCACAGTTGTTTAGTGTGGTCCTGGTGGAGCCAAGATTACAAGCTTTCCCAAGCCCCTTCAAAAATGATGTCATGAGTCTGGGCGTGGGGGCTCATGCCTGTAATCCCAGCATTTTGGGAGGCTGAGGTGGGTGGATCACTCAGACCAGGAGTTTGAGACCAGACTGGCCAACATGGCAAAACCCCATCTCTACTAAAAGTACAAAAATTAGCTGGGTGTGGTCGCGAGTGCCTGTAATTCCAGCTACTCAGGAGGCAGAGGCACAAGAATCACTTGAACCCAGTAGGCGGAGGTTGCAGTGAGCCAAGATCACACCACTGGCCTCCAGCCTGGGCAACAGAGCAAGACTCCGTCTCAAAAAAAAATTAAACTTAAAATAAGAAAATAAAATGACATCATGATACATGTCATGACTCTTCAAGATAGAAGGACCGGCCAGGGATAGCAGTGAGGCAGCAGATTACAAAACTAAGGCTCTGAGTGGTGAAGCCCCTGAGTGTGGAGGCCTCTGCCTTCTGAGACTTTCCCAGAGCTTGTGGGATCCAAGCTCAAACATGAGGGAGATGAGAAGATTACCTTTCCAAGAAGGAAGCCAACAGAAGAGAAATCCAGCTGAAGAGGGAAGAGAGAGAAATCCAGCTTTGCAGACACAGTCTGAGCCCCTGGATCAGGCTGTGCCTGAAGTCCATCCTGTCCTAGACTTAGGAGTTGATTGAGCAAAAAAAATCTCCCTGGCCTGGGCCAGTCTGGAGCTGGGTTTTTCATCATGAGATTTCACTGCCTCTAGGCTCCCTGGCAAAAAAATGCATATTTCTCCAAAGAGGTTAAAATTAAAAGGGAATAATTCAAATAGTGATTTTTTTTTTCCAGCAATTTCTTCTTGGGGCCACTTTTGGTCATATGTTTAAAAATAAGGTGGGCTTAGTCTGAGAGGAACCTGTGGTCTGTATTCTCTTATCCCACCCTCATTGGTTTCTTTGATACGCTCTGCTTCCGGTGCTCTGGGCCATTAATCAGGAACCAGAGACCAACGTTCTGCTGTTGAAACGCTGTGTGACCTTGAAAAAGTCACTCACCCTCTCTGGAGTTCAGTCTAATTTGTGCTTGTGGCTTCAAAAGGGGTCTCAGGTCCCTTCCAGCTCCCAGGCCCCTTGCCTCCAAGCCTGCTGCAGTCCCTCTTGCCTCTGAGCCCCTTCAGGTGGTTCTCGCTCTGCCTGAAACACCGTTTCTCCCCAGCTAGCTGGAATCATCTTTCCAAATTCATCACAGCTCACCTTCCTCAGGGGAGCCTTGCTGACTTGGTTCCTGCCCCATCTAGCGTGGGCATCCCCTGTCTGGGCTCCCATTGGTTGCTGTTGAGCTAGGTGGCGTTTTCCTCTGTGCAACGCCGATGGGACCATTCAGAGATACAACTGGAGACTCTGGCACCCTCAGTACATGCAGATCTGCCCTGATGCTGGGGAAATGGGCCTCTGTTCAGCAAACAACTCTCATGGTGGCACAGTTTGGAGCCAGAAGTTGTGGAGGTGGCCCACGGCAATGTGCACCTGTTACTGGCATCTCTCTTCCCCAGCCCCGCTTTCCTCTGCTTTCTCTCTAGCTTTTACATGTATTTCCACCTTCACTCCTTTGTCCTTGCTTTCCTCCCCTCTCCTTGTCATCCGTCCCCTTCAAATAACCTCATGGACCCAGGGCCATGGCGAGCTCAGTTCCTTCAAGAAATCTGACTCCCTGGCATTGCACCCGGCGGGCTCCAGCCCCCTGCATGTCTCTTATTTCTTGCGAGAGTCAGCCTTGTTCTCCCAGCCTGACCATTAAGCACCCCTGGGCAGGACTTTGAGTCCCAGCTCTGGTTCTCCAGCATCTGGCTCAGGGCCGGGCACAAAACTGGCTCCTGGTAAACTGTTGAATGACACATATTTGTGTTGCTAGTTGTGGTCAGTGAAAGGCTGGGGACACACATGCAACATCTTGCTAATCTGCTCAGCAATTCCATGAGGTTGTCATTCACCGATTCATTCATTCATTCACCTCTCCAACATATTTCGTGAGCACCTTCTGTGAATCAGGCACTGCCCTGGGTGCTGGGATGCGGTGGGGTCCATGGCTTCCTTTGAGAAGTTGAGACACACGGTGATGAAAGGGCTTGCTCGAGGTCACACACCTGGTTTGAGGTATTGAGGATTCAGACCCAGACCTGTCTCACTCCTGACATTGAGCTCTAACTGCTATGCAAACTGCATCTGCAGACCCCGCTTCCCTGAGCATGCTCTTCCTTCCAGGCTCCCTCTCTCTCCTTTTGCCATGCTGTCATTTCTCTCCCACCCACTCACTGGATATCACTGATTCAATCACCCATTTACTCACGCATGCGTAAAGTATTTATTCACTCTTTCTTTCATTCATTCTTTCAGGCTCTTCCTAAACTCCTGGCCTTCCCAGACAATGTGCTGGGCATTGGGCACAGCCAACATCAATCCTAGAATCCAAGTTGGGGTTTCCAGAGGCAAGATCCCAGCAGCATTGTGGGAGGAAGAGAGGGAGAGGGGCCCATCCCCACCAGACCTGGGCCAGCCAGGTGTTTCTCCCAGTGTGGTCAGCCCCAGATGAGGTGGGCAGGTGAGATGACAGGGCTGCAGAGGACAATGTTGGGAGCTCTAGAGAGCCAGGAGCAAAACTGTGGGTGAATGTCAGTATTTTTGGACAGGAAATAAGTGCTATGCAAATGACATGCAAAACTATGCAAATCATGAACGTTCGATTTCAGTCCAAAGCTACTTTTGGTAATAAGTCTGTGGCAGGGCTGGTAATTGGCAGGGAGGGTGCATTACATGTCCCGCCTTTGAGGGGAAGGCAGAGCTGTGCTGGGGATTGTACTCTGAGGCGGTCTGTGATAGCTGCTGATATAGGGGGTCATTATGGGCTGAGCAGTGTGGGGTGCAAAGGAAAATAAAAGCAGTCATGATTGGGGTGAGGCGGGATTTCTGGGAAGAGGCAGGGTTTGAGAGGAAGATACAAGTCTGAAGCGAATGCCAACCACTGAGTAGGGAGGCACCGCTTGGGCAGGGGTGCGAGGGCAAGGAGGCAAAGTGAGTGGTCACCTGGGCATGGGATTTGGAGCACATGGACATGGGGTAAAGAGAAGCCAGGATGGTGGGCAGGACCACGGTCTGAAGGAGTTTGGTCTAGAGCCAGGGTGAAAAGCCCAGATGCCTCCAGAGGCCGGTATTAATGGGAGGAATCAACTGTTGTCTGCATTTTAAATACGTGGAAATATCCATCACTTCCGTAAAGAAACATGCTGTTTTTATTTTCTTTGAATTCATAGGCCCTCAAGGTCTATCTTTTGTTTGCCAACTTTTGACAGAGACACATACAGGGAGCTTTCTCTAAAACCACAAAGCCAAGAGCAGAAGATCCATGGTGACTGTGCTCAGACTCCTCATGGGGAACGGGAGTTGGTGACGAGGACAGGTTCAGAATGTGGGGATGGTGCATATCCTAGTCTAGTGCGGCAACTGCTCCCCAGGCCCAGATGTGCAGGAAGGTGGGGGACAAGATCTGATTTCTCATTTTTATTTTTGTTTTATTTTATTTTATTTTTTGAGACAGGATTGAACTCTGTCACCCAGGCTCGAGTTCTGTGGCATGATCTCAGCTCACTGTAGCCTTGACCTCCCAGGTTCAAGGGATCCTCCCACCCCAGCCTTCCCAACAGCTGGGACTACAGGCACAAACCACCATACCTGGCTAACTTTTGTATTTTTCGTAGAGACAGTTTCACCATTTTGGCCAGGCTGGTCTTGAACTCTTGGGTTCAAGCAATCCACCTGCCTCAGCCTTCCAAAGTGCTGAGATTACAGGCTTGAGCCTTTGTGCCTGGCCAAGATCTGATTTTTCAAAAGAAAGATTCTATGTGAGCATCCAATATTTAAATGTTGGGACAAACTCTGTTTTAAATTTTTAGTACACTGTATGTACAAAAAGAAAAAAAAAAGGAAATGGAAAGATGGGAAATCTGAAGGCCAGGAACCACCAGTTGAGGCCTTTCTGAATGAAGCTGGGTTCAGGAAGGAGAGAAGGCTGGAGGTGGGAAGGGCTGGTATCAGGCAGGGCCCACACTTACGTCCATTGGCTACAGGTCAACGAAGTAGCTTTAGGTGATCTTGGCTAGGTTCTCTCAGGTATGGAACATGGCTAGGACGACTGAACTGATTGAGCTCTCAATCAGTTCCTCCAGCAGTCTCACCCAGCAATGTTCTCACCAGAGGTAGAAAGGCAAAGCAGAGAACAAAACCCTTATAACTCTTGAGATACAGGTTGGAAACTAGCATATAGGCTTGACTATTGATCAAACAAGCTTCATGGCCAAGCCCAGATTCAAGGGCTAAGGTTGTAGGTTCCTACTCTTGATGGGTAGAGCTGCAAAGTCTCATTGCAATGGGTGTGGATGCAAGGATAGATGGAGAAATGGGGCCATTTTTGCAGTTCATATACAACAGCAGAGCTTTGGGTAAGTCGCTCGCTCTGTCTGGCCCTGTTTTGTCATCTGTAAAACAAAGGGGTTGCATAGGATGATCCTTCTAGCTCAGATGACCTGTGGACCCACTTCAACGCAGGCTTCCAGGGCCCATCTGGATTTTAGCTGGCCACAGTGAGGAGGAGGCTCTTGCCTCCACCTCTTCTCTGCTGGGCCCAGCAAGTGCCTGCTCTGGGATCCTGGGCATCTTTCATCTGAAATCAATAACTCTCCTTGTTTCTTAATGGGCTTCCTGATGGTCAGCAGCTGTGGTAGAGTCATGGGGAGAGATGCATTAGTCCCTCTCATGCCCCTGAGGGGCATTCATTCTTAATGGAGGAGGGGATGTGGTTGATTTGGTCTCCTCATTGTTTGAGACATTAATGAGGTTTTTATGGATGCCACCTTGAAGGGGAGGGTGACGTAAAAGAGAGAACTCTCTTACAGACCCAGTTTCTACATGCTGAAGCCTGTATGAAACTGCATATAAGGGATTTGTTTCATGCATGCATGCATCCATCCATCCACCCATGCATCCATCCAAAATCATCCATCCATCTATCCAGGTATCCAAGCATCCATCCATCCATCCATCCATCCATCCATCCATCCATCCATCCATCCAAGCCTCCATTCATCAGTCTTCATTTTTTTTTTTTTGAGATGGAATCTCGCTCTGTTGCCCAGGCTGGAGTGCAGTGGCGCGATCTCAGCTCACTGCCAGCTCTGCCTCCCAGGTTCACGCCATTCTCCTGCCTCAGCCTCCTGAGTAGCTGGGACTACAGGCTCCCATCACCATGCCTGGCTAATTTTTTGTATTTTTAGTAGAGACAGGGTTTCACTGTGTTAACCAGGAAGGTCTCAATCTCCTGACCTTGTGATCTGCCCACCTTGGCCTCCCAAAGTGCTAGGATTACAGGTGTGAGCCATGACACCTAGCCCATCAGTCTTCTTAAGGCCTTGTATGTGTTAATCCAGCTACAGACAGTATAGAGATGAGTAAAACATAGTCCCAGAACTGTAGAGGGGAGGACACGCAAGTAATCAGTCAATGCACCATTCTGGGTGTTGGGTGCAGCCAAGCATGGAGAAATGAACCAGGCAGAGTAAATTCTGCCCCAGGTCTGAGAGGCAACTATACCCAGGCTGAAACCTAGAGATAGATGTGACTAGCTTTCTGCAGGCTTGAACTGTTGTCCTATTGATGGGTCCCATGCTGCCTTCCAACATGTAAAGGATGAAGGGTCACCTCAGGATGGAATATGAGGATCAGAACCTTGCCCATCACAGACTTGCATTTAAGATGCTGAACCATGAGTGTCTTCATGAACGAACACCATGGTGATGGGATGTGTACCTCCGGGAGCCTTGGTACTAAGCTTCTGACACTGCTCTGTGGCCTGGGCCCCAAGGAATGGCCACTCCCTCCTGCCCCTGCTGCACTCGATCAGGTGTGAATAAACATCCCAAGCCCCCTGCTTTGTGGCCACCCGTGGGAAGGGCTACTGAGTAGCCAAGTTCAGGTAAGAAGTTGTATAGGTGGAGTGGTAGCCCTGAGCTCCATCCACCACAAAACTCTCCCTACAAGAGTGGGTGGAGGTGGGGGCCAGGAAGTCAAGGAGACCCTTTCCCTCAGTAAGACAGAGCCCGACCCAGACTCCTAAATAGATGTGGTTACCTTATTTTGCAGCCACAGAAAAATGTCTTTGACCTCAAAATTATGCAAATAATTTTAGAAAAACCCCTAAAGTCCACTTTGAATGTCAGGATAAGAACTCCAACCTAAGAAGATTAGTTCAACTAATTAGAGTTCCAACTCAGACCAATAAAACTTTCTCGTACCATTAGAGAAAGAGAAAGCTGGCACCCAAGGTGGGAAGGAAAAGGCTTTTTGCCTATAATTTTCAACTGCTGGCTTCCTGCTCCTGGGAGATGCAACTGGCCAGGAAGACCAAGGAAAGCAGCCATTTCTCTCTGTAGCTAGAGCCAGGACATGCCAGGCAAGAAGGAAATTTCACATCCAACGTGAGCCTTTTTGCCATGGAAAACCTCAGTATTGATTCATCACTTATTACCTCTCTAGTTCCAAAGATGGATTGTGTAGATATGTAAAATAAGTGTAACAAATAAAGGAAATACATTTAAAATGTACAAGAATTGGCCAATTTTGCAATATTTCACCTCAATTTTATATGCTGTCAAATACACTTGAAATACATGTGCGCTAAGCATGACAAATATATAGAAACTAAACCTCTATTATTTTGCTGTAATGGGCCGGGGGAATAGCTCTGAAATAATATTCTTCTGTCTGCAATAAAGGCTTTTCTCTGAAGCTGTGAACAAAACCTAGAGATCTCTCAAGGGCTCCTTGTCTTGAATTACTGCCCCTCTCACGGCCTTCTGCCATGATAAGTTCGGCAACCACCTGGCGGGTGGATAGGGACCGAGCCCGTGAGCAGCGGGGTTGAGGGAGCATGAGCTGCCGGGCACAGGTTGGTAGTGGTGGAGAGGATGGGTGAGTGTGAGAAGGCACACCCAAAACCAACAGTGTCTGGAGTGTCTGGGTGGCAGGCATGCCATGCCCAGTGCCCACACCCTGGAGACACACCTTATCTGTCAACATCTGCCCTTAGGCAGCAGCCCTCAGGAACACCGGAGGTCAATTCAGCTTGAGAGCTGGACTCCTCTTAAGTGACCATGTGGCATGGACAGCCCACTACCCAGCAGGAGGCGGGGGAAGAGTCTAAAGGCCGCAGGGAATTACCAACTCTGCAGCCAGCCAGTGTCAGAGCTGCACTCTGCTGTTCACGGACTGTGCTCTGGGTCAGAACTCAAAACTTCTCAGAGACTCACTTTTTTTTTTTTTTTT
>NW_012114253.1:4438566-4473997 GCF_000951035.1 Colobus angolensis palliatus | reverse complement strand
TGGATTGTTGTCACCTTACCCTCCATCTCCAAGGGATGTTATTTACTTTGTACTCTAAGTAGATGATACTTCCTGAAGTTGTGCAGTGTGCTACCTGTGCAGCAGTGCATGGCAGCTGTGTATGATGTAAAGACCCCAGCATACAGTAGGTATGTAACAGGTAATAGCTGTTATTATCATTGTGATTCTTATTCCTAAGTACAACTAGCTCCAGAATTTTGGATTTGGAAGGGGCCCAGAGGGGGCTGTTTCCCAGATTGATTAAAAGAGAGGACATTGGGATCAAACAGGTCTAGATTTGAATCCCTGCTCTGCCCCTTCCTAGCTCAGTTATTTGTGAAAGTTGCTTAATCTCTCTTTGCCTTAGTTGCCTCCTCCATCACATAAGGATAATCAGAGAGCCTACGGCAGGGGTTGCTGTAAGGATTAAGTCTGATAATTCAAGATTGAGCCTTTGCTGGGCAGTGTCTGCCACAAGGCAGATGTTGAAAATGTTAGTTTCCACAGAGTATCTGGATAATAGAGGGAGAGCGTGTCCATCACGAGGCTGAGAGCAGTCAGCAGCACCACACCAGATGTACCCACAGCCATGTGGATCAACTGCAAAAATCCAGTGCCAGAACAGAAATGCCATTTAGTATCCTGAAAATGCACAGACAAAACAGCAATGTGCATTTCATAAAAGGACATGCGAAGAGAGCACATAAAACACGTCAGATGGGTTGCCTACTGAAGGGAAGTTAACGGGAGTGGAAATTGAGGATAAGGGGAACACGTAGTTGAATAAGAATGGGGTGTGACAAAACCATAATTAGCTGGTGTCAGTCTCTGGGCAGGGCTCTTTCTTGGAGCCACAGGTGGCAGATCACTTTCAGGTGCTTAGCCATTCCCTCCTGGGGTGCAGAAGCTCTGTCAGCCCTGGTGGAATTTTTTGTTTTCAACTAATCAGTTTGGGAAGGTGTTCCTCAGCCCATTTAAATTCAATCTTTTCTTTCTACCTGCATGGTTTCTGTGGACTTTCTGAGCTGTGAAATTCGAGCCCCATCGAAAGTCCACAGAAGCCATCCAGTCCACTCACCTTCCAGACAAGGGGAAGCAAGAGAAAGACAGTGGAGTGGACAGCGTGGCCCATGGGAACAGTGACTGTGAAGAAGTTTTAATATGAACAATGCTGAATGCTTCACAGTAACCGCGCCTTGCAGTGTGGTAACCTTCCCACCAGCACTCCATGTGTGGAGTTGAGCCTGCTACATGCAATGCCTCCTGTAATGGTTTTGGAGAAAATCAGGAAAATGGGACAGGGTTCTGTAGCTAGACCAGTGCAGCTGCAGAGGATGACAGAGTCTGATGGGGAGAAGAACTTGGTACCGGAGGTGACCATATGCACCTGCTCCCCTAAAAGAGCTCAGAAAACTTGAGGAGGAGGGCATCAGGCTTGCCAGAGAATGTCTCATAAGAGGCTTGAATCAATTACATTTTTATATTAAAGGCCAGGGGTCCTTGTCTTACACTGAGCCATAAGAGGAAGGTGAAAGCATCACCAACCAGCTCGTCCCTGGGCGTCTCCTAGCATTTTGTGGGCATGCCACCAACATTGCAAAGGAGGTGGAATGAAAACTGCTGGACTGGGCGATGTCAGGCAGAGATATGAACATTTTCTAGTCGAAAAATGAATGAATGAGTGTTGGATGTTCTGTGCAGCACCTGTTACCTAATTTTGTGGAATTTTTCAGTTTTTCAACTAATCTGTTCAGGGATGTATTCCGTGTTCCTCAGCCCATTTTTATTCAATTGGTTACTTTTCTTTCTACCTATTTCTCATCCTTCTCTCCATCCTGTCTTTCTCCCTGCACCTGTACTATCTCCTGTCTTCTCCATCCTCCTCGCCTCCTCCTCAGCATGGAGACACTGCTCTGTGAGCCAGCCATGATCCCAGTCTTTGAAGATGCTTCACCATGTAGAAAAAAAATCAAATCTCCCAGAATACCCATTTTTAAAATTTATTTATTTATTTATTGTTTATCTTTGAGACAGGGTCTCACTCTGTCACCAGGCTGGAGTGCAGTGGCACAGTCTTGGCTCACTGAAATCTCTGCCTCCTGGGTTCAAGTGATTCTGGTGCCTCAGCCTTCCAAGTAGCTGAGATTACAGGCATCTGCCACCACGCCCGGCTATTTTTTTTTTGTATTTTTAGTAGAGACAGGGTTGCGCCATGTTGCCTAGGGTGGTCTCAAACTCCTGGGCTCAAGTGATCCACCTGCTTTGGCCTCCAAAAGTGCTGGGATTGCAGGCGTGAGCCACTGCACCCGGCCTCTAGAAGATCCATCTGCTTCTGTTGTCCACTCAGCCTCCTGCCTCCCAAAGCGGACAGCAGGCCTTTTGTGTCACCAATGAGCTGGCAAGGGTCCTGCATTCCAGGAGGGAAGGGCTAAACACCTGAAAGTGTGTACACATATGCACATTCTTGCATTCCTACGGAGTCAGAGGCATAGATGCCCACACAGCAACACAAACACGAGCACACAAACACACAAAGGCACACCTTAGAGGCACCATGTGCATATATGCCCCTGAATATAGATGTACACCCAGACATGTATGCACACAATGACCCACATGTAGATATGTGCACGTATATGCATATGCACCTAAGCATACAAGTGGCAATAACTAGACATCTATGTGCAACTAGACATGTAGAGTCAGGTGAACCAGGAAATGGAAGAGGAAAGGTCTTGTCCACCCACCCACTTCTTACGGGTACACAAACCAACATGCACCACACTGAAAGCACCACACAGGTGCTAAGCATGTACACAGCCAGTGGTCCTCTCCCTGTCCCTCCTCCCTTCCTGGCATTAGGGGCGCATGCCTGCAGTGAGTCGGGGCTACAAGAAGCCAAAGCAGAAAGATACGTCGTGGGACCCCCATGGAAGCTGTGGTATGTCTGATCACATGAGCTCTACCCCCCTCTGCCTGATCTAAAATCACATCCCACCACAGTTTTGATCTCTTTCCCTTGCTTCATTTTTTTCTCCATAACACTTCTCACCACCTAACATATGATGCATTTTACTTGTCCTTCTTGTCTGCTTCCTGTCTCCCCACTATAACATAAGCTCCATGAGAGTGGGAGTTGGACTTGCTCTGTTTATTGCTTTATTCATCCTCAGTACATAGCAGGTGCTTAATACATATTTGCTGAATGAATGAACAATCCTGTGAGGCAGGTGTTTTCACCTCAATTTTACAGATGAGAAAGCTGAGGATCCTAAAAGTGCAGTGATTTGCCCAAACTCACAAGGCTGGGAGCTTGAATTTGAATCCAGGTTGATCTGGCTCAGAAGTCAAACATTGTATTTACCTCACCTGGTTACCACTTGGCTGCAGGTAACCATGTTCCAGGCACCTTGCAAAAATTCCAAACATTTGCTTGCCAAACTTTGGTGTTCACCCAAATCAGGGCAGATTCCTGGGCTCCCCATAGCCCTAATTAAGTCAAATGGATGCTGTGGAACAGCTGGATACTATTTTCTCGAAAGACCCAAAGACCCAGGATGTTACTTGCTAAACCCTCCCACCATGTTCCTGAAATCACTACCAGCAACACTGTCTTTTTGAAACTTACCTGTTTGGGCAGTGGTAGCGACAGCCTATTTTTTTTAACCTTTGAGCATGATTTTAGGAACATCACCTGTGTCGAGGAGGCAGTCCGTTGTTATAGCTGTGTTCATGGACTCTGAACTCAGACTGCCAGGTTTGGGGTCCGGTTCTGTCACTTTTGCTAACTGTGCAAACTTTGGTGACTTATTTAACTTCTCCGCACTTCCACTCTCCCACCTATGGAATGCTGACTTTGGTGTAGATGATTGTCTTTCATATTTCTTTCTTTCTTTTTCTTTTAGTAATAGAAATGCTGGATTTCAGCTGGGCACGTGGTCCCCTGATAAAGACTACATTTCCCATACTCCTGTGTTGCCAGGTATGGCCATGTGATTATGTGCTGACCAATATGATTTGAGAGGAAGTTTCAGGAGCAACTTCCAGGCCATGCCCTTAAAATAAAACGGAATATCCTCCACTTCCCCTCTCTCCTCTGCCTGCTGGTGAGAATGCTGGACCGTGAGATGGAAACCATATGTTTTCAACAGCAGGGAATGCATTTGGAGACCTTGTCCCTGACATTGGAAGCTACCTTATCAGCCCTAGATCGGTTGTTAGATAAGCAAGAAACTTGTGTCTTATTTAAGCACCTCTGTTTGGGATTTTGTTGAGGCAACTGTCTGTATTTTGACTCAAACTGACTCGTTCCAGAGTGGGTGCAGCCATAACGAGACTTAAACCATAAGGCTGTGGTTCAGTGATCAAGGAGCAGGTGGTGAAGATGGAGATATCACACGATAGGAAGACAGCCCTTGTTATGATAAAGCAAAAACATCTGGTGTTGCCTGTGAAACCTCGGAAGCAGATCATGTACCAATAGTGTGTGTCCCTCTCAGGTGTCTGTTGGGCACCTCAAGCCAGACCATCGGATAAAATATGGCTGCAAAGGTCCCATTAGGGTGATCTCTTCCCACCCAAGCCCACTGTCCCACATGGCCCCAGGAGGCTGCCTTCAGACTGGGGGCTAGGCAGGACAGAGATACTAGGAAATTAAAGACAAACGTTTTCAAACATAAAAACTGTAGCTGGAAGATATCTTGGTTGTTGTTATTTGTACATGGAACTGAGAAGAAGTAAATTGAATGAAACTCTATACAATTCTTGAGGGAATTATATTGCCAAAGAAGTTGTGCATTTCTCTGGGACAAGGTGACTGCCGTAGACAAAAGTCTGCTGCTTTCTGACATGAGGCTGACAATGTATCCAGGCACCTCTATTCAAGCCCACTCACTCTCAGAAATGCACATTCCTGCCCTGGCAGGCTAGAGCTGGGCCTCAGAGCTCATCTGGCTCACTGCCCTCTCTCGTTTTGCATGTAGGGAAATGGAGGACCAGAGAGTGCAGTGGCCAGCTACAGAACACACAGCTTTACAGTGGATGCATTAGGTAGCATTGACCCCCATTACAGGATTCAGCACGGGTTTCTACCTGTCATCCATTCCTTTTTGCATAACTTCCAGGACCCCATGTGATGAAAAGAAATGATGCTTGTGAAAATAAAGAGTATGGGCTGGGCACAGTGGCTCACACCTGTAATCCCAGCACTTTGGGAGGCCGAGGTGGGTGCATCACCTGAGGTCAGAAGTTTGAGACCAGCCTAACCACCATAGTGAAACTATCTCTATGAAAAACACAAAATTAGTCAGGCGTGGTGGCATATGCATGTAATCCCAGCTACTTGGGAGATTGAGGCAGGAGAATTGTTTGAACCTGGGAGATGGAGACTGCTGTGAGCTGAGATCGCACCATTGCACTCCAGTCTTCCAACCTGGGCAACAAGAGCAAAACTCTCAAAAAAAAAAAAAAAGTGTGCAAAAGTGAGGGACTATGAACCAAGCTAGTGGTATCTGCAGAATTGCCACCCCTTTCCTGACCCCTACTCACTCTGCCTCCTTCCAGGACCATGAAGGATGTTCTGGTGAAGAGAAAGGAGCACCCAGGCATGAGCACCACTGCCTGGGTATGAGTCCTGATCGTGTCACCTACTACCCATGTGACCTTGAGCAGGTAATTGACTTCCACAGGCCCCAACCTGTGATAGTAGCACCTATCTCATGGGGTTGTTGTAAGGCTTACACAAGGAAATAATACAAAATTCCTGGTATGGTGTCTGGCATGTAGTAAATGCTCAATGAATGTCAATGAATGTCAGGTATTGTGTTAGGATGATTAATGTGAGCTGCAAACTCTAACACTAAGTGGCTTCATGCAGTTGTTAATTCCTTACTCATATCAACCTGACGCAACAGTGGCTCTTCTCTATCTTCTAACTAGTTAATTAACACCACTCAAGTCTTCAAGCAGGGAAGAGAGGGATGGAAGATGTTTCCAAGGGCCAGGCCTGGAAGTGACACACATCACCTCTGCCCACATCCCAGTGGCCAGAAGTTGTTAAAGTCACCACTAAACTACAAGGGAGTCATTCACCATGTGCCCGGGGGAGAACAGAGCATTGTGGCCACCAAGGCTCCTGCGACAGCTGGGCTGTAGCACTGACTCTACTCCTTGCATACTGTGTGGAGCTTGACATGTTCAACCTTCTGAGCGTCCGTTTTCTTGTAAATAGAGCTAATGACACCAGTGTTATTATTGTGAGGTTCACATGAGGAAAGGTAAGTTCAAGGTGCCTGGTGCTTGGAAGATGCTTGGTGAATGTTTCTTTCCTTCCTTTCTTTCCCCAACAAGCCTCCTCTTCCTCTCGCCTCCAACTTCCTTCCTTCCCACCACTTCCATCTTCTCCCCTTCTTTCCCCTGCAGTGAGCCAGGTGACAGCTTGCACGGCCTCTGGTCTGCAGCCACCAAACCTGCCCATGTCCAACTAAAGGGACAAAATGGCCAAAGAAAATTATGAGAGCAAAGGTGGTGGCACGGAGTGGGTGGCTGGAGCCACATCTCCTGCTTCCCAGTGTAAATCTTTCGGAAAACCATTAATGGTGGGCCCTGCAGCTCAGAGAGAAATTACAAGGCAGCAGAATCAATGTTATTTTTTCCACAAGCTAAATTCATAACGGTTTATGGCAAAATCAATGCAAATCTTCATGAATAAAGTGATGGCAGGTGCACATTAGAGAATAATAAGGGAGGAGGGGGAGGAGAAACCTCAGCCAATCAACGGTGGAGGTGGGGCTCCAGAGGGAGGTGAAAGCGGGTACTCTGGAGCCACATGCACAGCTGCCAGGGGTTTTGATTCTCTCTGTGATGCAATGAGGCCCCTCCCAGGCTGGCCCCAGCCTGGCCTGAGCACCCTGGGAGGGAAGGGACTCAGGGGTGGGAGGAAGTTAAGAGTTGACATATTTCTTGAGAGCTTATTCCAGACTTCATGCTTGACCTCCGCGGTCCTATTGGATCTTCAGAATAGCTCTTGGAGGTAGATGCTGTCATTACCCCCACTTCACAGTTCAGGAAACAGAGGCTCAGCGAGGTGAAGCCACTTGCCTGGCATCACACAGTTAATAAGTAGAAATTCCTGGAATGGAATTCAGGTCCTCCCTATTCCAGAGGCCCAGAGGCACCTGTTTAAACAAGATTTGCCTCTCTGTCCCATTCTTTTCTGCCTCGGGGGCCTCTGCACATGCTGTATCCTCTGTCCTGGTGCCCGAGTCTTCTCTCCTCCACCTGGGAAACTCCAGAGTGGCCCTCACCACCTGGCTGCAATGTTGCAGGGAAGGCAGGGCCTGAGGGGAGGTTCTGTGATATCTTCAGCTGGCATTGTCATGCCTTTCCCAGGTGGGCCCCATGGGATTTTGCATTTGTGTCTAGTGTGGACTCTAGGATAGTATCTAGGGAGTGTTTGTCCTCATGGTGCCTTACCTAGGCTGTGAGCCACTGCAGGGTTTGACTGTATCCTAACTTACTATCTCATTTTTCAGTCAACTCACTGGAATACTGGCATTGACATTCATCACTCCACCTGTCTAACCATTTATTTATATGTCTCTCCACCCACCTACCCCCCGTCCATCCATTCATCCAACCATCCATCCATCCCTCCATCCTTTTATCCATCCATCCATTCATCCATCCATCCATCCACCCATTATCCATTCATCCAACCATCCATTCATTCATTCATCCATCCATCCATCCATCCATCCACCCACCCATTATCCATTCATCCAACCATCCATCCATCCATTCATCTCTCCATTTTCAGGTAGTTCTCAAGACCTAAACAATTATCAGACTTTATCCTAACACATGCTACAACATGGATGACATTTGAAGACATTATGCTAAGTAAAATGAGCCAGTCATAAAAAGAAAAGTATTGTATGATTTTACTTATATGACAGTCAAATTCATAGAGACAGAAAGTAGAGTGGTGGCTGCCAGGGGCTGAAGGGAGAGGAGAATGGGCAGTTTTTGTTTAACGGGGATAGATTTCAGTTTGGCAAGATGCAAACATTCTGGAGATGTATGGTGGTGATAGCAGCAGAACCATGGGAATGTACTTAATGCCACTGAACTAAAAAGGGCTTAGAGTGGTAAACTTTTGCTATCTATACTTTGCCACAATTAGAAATACATTTTTAAAGTATCAGTTTCACAAGGAGGCTACAATATTCCCTCCACAGAATTCCACTCCCTGTCTTCCCACCTGCTCCAGTTAGGCTATACCTTAAGTCTTGCCTCCTGGTGCAGCACCAGCAGACTGCCCCAGCCCTCTCCAGCTCTTCTGTCTCCAAATATTCCAGGTGCTCATGGTTTTTATATAATAATCATGACCTTGTTAATAACAGTTGCTAACACTTGGTGAAGGTATCCTGGGGCAAGTTATAAGTGTTTTGCCTGGATCATGGCATGCCCACTCTGGGAACTAGGAACTGTTGTTAGTACCATTTTAAAGATGAGGAAACTGAGGCCCAGGAAAGTTAGGCAACTTACCCACGCTTCCTCAGCTAGTAAGCTGTAGGGGCAGGATTCAGGCCCAGGTACTCTGACATGAGCACATCTGCTCTTAAAGCTACTACGTGTGCTTCCCGCAAGCCAGTGCTTACTCTTCTACTCCCCTAGGTACTGAGTTTACAGAGGTTTTATTTCCCTAAGACCTTGTGAATTCCCTAAAGGCAGGGGCTGGGTACTTACACGCCTCATTACCCACATTGACCTTGACCCAGGTTGGACACCAAATAGAGGCTCTTTAACTCAGGGTCAGGAATAGAGCAAGGGGAGTCTCCTCAGGGGCAAAACTTAAGGGAGGCTTCCAAAGCTCAGTAATTAAGGTAAATAATATTTTAATGCAATATTTAAAAATATTGATTTAGTGTGAAAAAAATCCATGATGAACAAAATATTAAAATTTTAAATAAAGACAAGATCTGATCTTATATGACCCCACCTCATTAGCCTTACCTTAATCTTGGCCCTGTGGGACTTGCTTTTAGGATGGAGTGGTGGTCTAGCATGCTATTATGAGATCACTGAAACCACTTGCTTGAATAAATAACCACTCCCCTGGCCCATTTGGCAGGAATTCCGTGCTGTGGGGCAGTAGCACACAGACCCTGAAGTCAATCTTGTCTTAGAAGACCTTTTTTGTCCAGGCCTCCCTAGCTGTGTGACCTTGGGCAAAGAGCTTAATCTCTCTGTGCCTCAATTTCCTCCCCGGTAAAGAGCTCTCTTAATAGTCCCAACTTAATCATGCAGCCTTGCAGATTAAATGAGATAAAGCGTGTAGAGAGCGTAACGCAGTGTCTGCCCCTTGGCTAACTAAAAAATGTAAACTCTTGTAAAAACGATTCAACTCATAGACTGAGTCCACGAATGAAAAGAAGGTATAACACATGAAGTTACGTTAGCAGGCATCAAAAAACCCTCAGCTTTTATTTTTCCTTTTCTTATTTCCCCCCTGACATTTCTTGACCACCCCTGGCACAGAGGAGTTGGCAGAGGCAGGGATGAGACAGTGAAGAACGGGCGGGGGGCTGGGAGGGGGGAGACAGTGAGTGGTTCATGGTTTATCAGTGTAAGGCAGATGGCTGCTTCTGTTCCGCACAGTCTAGGTTCTGCATGTTTATTCATTGGCTTCAATAGGAGAGGTTGTTTCTGGTTCTCCAGATGTGTGCTCTGTATAGACTGCCACACATCTGGATGAAAAAGTGCTAGGGAAAACGAACTGTTTTATCCCTCCATGCTGCCAGGAGTGTTCAGACAGCCAGATGTCCAGTGGCCGATGGTCACATCTGGAAGGCAAGCTGAATCTTTTCAACCAGATGCGTCAGATGTTGGGGTGACTCAGGGACACTCAAGGACCCTGGTCATGGGGAACAGCAGAGGAACAGTCCATCAGATTCTCTATGGCCTCTCCAAACCAAGGGTAGCTGTTGTCTCCACCTCTTTCTAGTGTAGACTTTGAGTGAGATGCCTCCTCTCTACATACCATTGCCGCGACCCCCAGCCCCCTGGAGCTGAGGGCTCTGTCTTGACTTTTCTGTTCATGAAGTCACTGGCAGAGGTGTCCCCTGAGCAGTGAAAGGGACAGAACCCAGGCCTGCGGTGGCAGAAGGAAGAGGGCAGACTTAGCCCAGGCAGGCTAGATTATCCTAGGTTGGTTAGGGAGGTGCTGGCCCTTCAGCCATCTCATACATTTGCCAGTCTTCAAAAGAACCTTGGGAGGGAGAAAAGTGGCAATGACTTTCCTCATATAAGATGGGGAAACTAAGGCTTGGAAAGGTTCAGAGATTGTATTGGGCCATCCAGTAATAGTGGGCAATGCTAGAATGGGCACCATGGTTTGTTGAACTTCCAATATGCCAGGCTGATGACCTGGCCAAGATGGTGTGACTGCCTTTCAAAGACCTTGACCTGCCCCTCTTTCCTGCTGCATCAGAGGAAGTGGAGAGAGGTGGAGGAAATCCCCACCACCCAACCAGGGTGGGTGGGAGAGTGTCAGGGTCAGGCTCGGTTCTTCACAGCAGCCTCAGAATCATCCTCATTCACAAGGCGTCTTAGCATCTTGGGGCATCAGGGCTGGAAGGGACCCTGCTCCTTCAGTTCTGCTTCCATCCATGTTCCAACTGGGGACTCCAGGGCCAGAGACAGGAAGCAGCCTGTCAAGGAGAGGCAGATGTTTAATGGACGAGCCATCATGATTACCCAGGCCTTCTGACCTCTGTGATCAATATTCCTGATTGCACCTGGCACAGCCTCCCTGGGTGAGGCCAGACCCTCACTAGCTCACTCTATGGCTATGGGCAGGTCCCACTTCCTCTGATCTGTCATTTCTGCACATGGATGAATGAGGGTACAAGTCCTGGCCCCATCCAACTCAAAGGGCAGCTGGGAGTTTGGATGATAGTTTATACCTGACTAGGTATAAACATAAGGGTAAAGACAGCTGACACCTCAGTTCCTACTGCGTGCTGCACTCTGGGCTGGGCACTTGAAATATGAGATCTTGATGACTCTGCAGTCATACTCTCTGCCTGCCACACACTATGGACTCCCTCTCCTCTTCTGATCCTTCCTCCAATTACTTCATCTGGCTGACACCCAGTCATTACTGAGGTGTCATTAGATGTCACCTCGTCCAGGAAGCCCTCTCTAATAACCGATGTTCTGTCTTTGTGTTCCTGTGGTAACTGTGCACCCTGGCATAGCATTGATCGCAGACTATAATCATTGGCTTTTTAAATGTCTGTATCCCCCAGTAGACAGTGGGCTCTCATAGGGTAGGCAGGGTCTGGGTCTTTTGGGTTCACTGTGGTATCTCAATGCTCATCAAGGTGTCTGGTACATAACATACATGCAATACATACCTGGTGAGTTTGACTAGTGAGGAATCTGGGGTAGTAGATATGAAAAACTGCAAATTATAAGGAGTTCTTCAAAAGAAAGGTTAGGGTGGTATGTGATGTTGCAATTCCACAGTCTACCTACAGAGGGCAACGCTGAACCCGAGGGAGGGCTCCAGTGACGGTGTCCTTTCAGCAGAGTTGGGTGCTGTGACATTTAAGGGGAAGGGAGGTCTATGGCCCTTGTATCACACTACACAGTGATGATGCAGAGCCTGCTCCAATGATTCCCAAGACCCGTACGGGTTAATTCCGGCCAAGGAACGATTCCCTGGGTTTTAGCTCCTGGCCTGGGAGTCATGCGCAGCTTGTGGTCATGGGGTGATTAATCATAGCTAGACCCTATTTGTTATGTTGACTGCATGTTCTTTCTCTCTCCCTTCCCATCCCCCCAATTGGATTTAATTAGATATTGATAATAGATGCTGGTGGAATGAATCTCTGTGGTCTCAGGCTGGAGCTGCAGCAGAGAAAGGGAACAGCCAGCCCCTGGGGACGTTACCTGTGGAGTCCAGGACTTGGGAACTGAGTGCCACTTCCAGTTCCTTTGTCTTTATGACTCCCTCCCTATGAAAAAGGAAATGCTTCCAAGGCGTCTCCCATCAGTTTCTGTCCTCACCCCTTCCCTCTCTCTTTTCCTTTGGGATCCACAGCCCTGGCCATGCCTGTTGGAGCTGACCCTCCTCTCCTGCCAACAGTTTTATTTCCCTAAGCCTCAGGTGTTTGGATGTGGGTCTTGCCTGGAGGGAGCAGGGACATTGAGATTACCAATCAGCAGACATGCTTCCCTTCTCCTCTCAGCGTGGTACCTATCACTCCTTTCCATGGATGGGGAGCTTAGCCATATGGCTTGCTCTGGATAATGGAAAGTCAGTGAACATATTCCAAGCAGAGGCCTTAAATAGGCATGTGTCAGTTGGCTTGATTTCTTGTGGTCTTGTGACCTAACAGGAGAAGAAGATACCCAAGGTGGCCACTGCCTCATCAGACTAGGCTCAAGAATTAACACACAGGGATCAGACTGGAACCCAATCTATAGCCTACAGTGGAGCAGCCCAACCAGGTCCAGCCTAGATCAGCCAGACCACAGCCAGCCTGCAGCCCCATGAGCATGAGAATAAATGCTCATGGTTGTAAGCCACCGAGATTTTGTGCTATTTGTTTGCATCATTATCGCTGCAAAGGTCTGGCTGGCACAGAGGGTTGGGTGGGAGCTCAAATAATGATACAGCAGAACTGATTATTCCAGATTACAAGGCAGGAGACCTGGGCTGTAGTCCAAAAACTGCTAACTTCCTCTATACCTCCAGAGGAGAGGAAAGAAGCTTCCATCTGTGGATCATCTGCTGTGGGCCCAGCACCGGGCTAAACACTGTCCACACGTCATGCTACTGTATCACTACCGTATCTATCTTATTTGGACCCTACTCTGTGCCAGGCATTGTGTTAAATGCTTATGATGTTAATTAGGGTTATGCTAAAAATGATACTGAAATGAATAATAACTTGAAAAACAGCCATTGTTGAATACATAGGATGGGTCAGGCCTGCATCTGGTTATTTAAATGTATTGTTTCAATTTACCCTCAGCACGACCAACCCAGTAGACTGTAAACTCCATGAAGCAGACACCACATCTGTTTAGTTCACTGCCGTGGCCCCAGGGCCTAGTACATGCCTGGCACATCAATGCTCAATAAATTGTTGTTGAGATGGAAGTCCTGCAAGGTGGATGCTAGCGTTACTTCCGCCACTGTCCGTTCCCTGCTGTCTTTCTGCAGCTGATGAAACGGAGGCAGATGGGCTGGCCTAAGCTATGGTTCTAACATCTCAACTGGGGACAATTTGGTCTCCTCAGAGGACATTTGGCAATGTTTAGAGGCATTTTTTGTTGTCGCGACTTGGGGAGGGGGTGCTACTGGCATCCAGCGGGTAGTGTTCAGGAAAGCAGCTGTACATCCTACAAGGAAATCCCTCCACAAAGAATGATCTGGCCCAGAATTTAAACAGTGCCACGGTCGGGAAACTCTGGGCTGACTATCAGGGGAGCCTGGCTATCATGGCCTGGCAGGAAATTAAAGTCAGATTTGTTTTGTCGCAAAGCACCTGTGTTGGTTTCCTGTGGCTGCCATAACAAACTGCCACAAACTGGGTGGTGACAGCAGCAGAAGCGTGTTTGCTCACAATTCTGGAGGCTGGAAACCTGAAATCACGGTGTTGGCTGGGCTGTGCTCCCCTGGAGACTGCAGTGGACATCTTGTGCCCGGGGTCTTCCACTTCCCGGTGGTTGCTGGTGTTCCCTGGCATGAGACTGTGTGTTAGTCCGTTCTCCGGCTGCTGATAAAGACATACCTGAGACTGGGTAATTTATAAAGAAAAAGATTTAACAGACTCACAGTTCCACGTGGCTGGGGAGGCCTCACAATCATGGCAGAAGGCAAAAGGCACATCTTACATGGCAGCAGGCGAGACAGAATGAGAGCCAAGAGAAAGTGATTTCCCTGTATAAAACTGTCAGATCTCATGAGACTTACTATGATGAGAACAGTATGATGGAAACCACCCTCATGATTCAATTATCTTCCACTGGGTCTCTCCTACCACACGTGGGAATTATGGGAGCTACAGTTCAGGATCAGATTTGGGTGGGGACACAGCCAAACCATATCAGGTGGCATTAGTCCAATCTCTGCCTCCATCTTCACGTCACCTTCTCCTCTTGTGTCCATCTCAAATCTCTCTCTGTCTTCTCTTATAAGACCCCTTGTCATTGGATTTAGGGCCCACCTGGAGACTCCCGAATTATCTCCTCATCTCAAGATCCCTAAACTTGAATCTTATCTGCAAGACCCTTTTTCCAAATAAGGTCATATCCACAGGTTTCTGGGATTTGACATGGATATCTTTTGGGGGAGGGACACTTTTGGGCCTTCTGCCTGCACCCCTTCTTGAATGCAGACCTATCCTGCTCTCCCAGACATACTATGTAAATCCTCAAAAGAACCCTCTGAAGAGTTCATCTTACCTTGTTTCACCCACGAGGCACTGAGGCTCAGAGAGGTTGTGTGATTCTCCTAGGAGAATCAGTGCTGGGGTCAAGATTTGCTCTCCAGCTCTGAAACTCTTGCTGTCATCCTTCAATTTTCTCCTCAGACCTCGCTGGGCTCAGAGATGCCTACACATTCTGCGGAGCAGCTGGAGATGCCCCTTGGACCAGCCTGCAACTGGCAGTCAGTGGGGCACCCCTCTGGATGCAGGAGGAAGGACACAGGAGTCACCTAGAGCCTTTCCAGGCAAGTGACTCTTCCAAGTGACTCAGGGGACATCGAGCAGAGGGAGACCCCAGGACCAGCAGCTCCCCCCTGGGGAAGGAGAGCAGGTGGCGTTATCCTGGGGACTTTGCTCCTAGAGTCAGGTTTGGCCAAGCTCGGACTTTCGATCACTGCTGCTCTAATGAGCTCCTCCTTCCAGCCTTTCTCTGAACTTTTGCCGGCAAATTTCAGGGTCTCTCAGATGGGACAGCTCTGGTCAGTGTTTGATGGTTTGGATGAAGCCAGTCAAAGGCAGGAGACCCTCTACCCCTTTCCCACCCTTTGTAGTGAAATCCCACAAATACCACGGAGATGAAAGTGTCAGCCACTGTGTATCCCATCATTTAATCACCTCATTAAACTTTGTGTTTTCTCCCTTTTTTTTTGTAATAGCATCCCTGAAGCATAATTTGCACATTGGAAACTGAACATTTTTAAAGTAATAGGTTTGATATATTTTGATATAAATATATACATACACACACACACACCTGTAAAACCATCACCACAATCAAGATAGAGAATATATACACTACTCCCCAAAAGTTTCCTTGTGCCCTTTTGTAACCTTCTCTTTTTCCCCTCCCCACCATCCATCCCATTCCCAGGCAGCCACCGATCTGCTTGCTGTCGCTATAGATTTGTTTGCATTTTTTAGAGTTCTGTATAAATGGAATCATTCAGTATTGACTGTTTTTGCACAGCTTATTTCTCCCATCATAATTATTTTGAGATTCCACATGTTGCGTTGTGTATCAGTGGTTCCTTCTTTTTATTGATGGCTAATATTCCAGCTTGTGGCTGTGCTACAGTTTGTATATCCGTTCATCCATTGATAGACATTGGATCTTTTCCAGTTTTTGATGAGTATGAATAAAGCTGCTATGAACATTTGTGTAAAAGACTTTTTGTGGATACACGCTTTCTTTTCTTTTGAGTAAATACCTAGGAATGGCTGGATCGTATGGTAGGCACGTGTTTAATTTAAGGAAATGCTGGGAGTGGTGGCTCATGCCTGTAATCACAGTACTTTGAGAATTCAAGACCAGCCTGGGCCATATAGTGAGACCCTATCTCTACAAAAAATTTTAAAAAGTAACTGGGCATGGTGGTGTGGTGGTGCACACCTGTAGTTCTGCCTACTGAGGAGGCTGAGGCAGGAGGATCACTTGAGCCCAGGAGCTCAAGGTTACAGTGAGCTATGATTGCACCACGCCACCATAGCCTGGGTGACAGAACAGGACTCTGTCTCTAAAAAAAAAAAAAAAAAAAAAAAAAGAGAAAAAGGAAACCACCAAACTGTCTTCTGAAGTGCTGGTACCATTTTGCATTTCCACCAGCAATGTATGAGATTTCCAGTTGCTCCGCTTCTTCTCCAAGGCTTGGCGTGGTCAGTCTTTTACTTTTAGCAACATAATAAGTATGTTAGCATCTCTTGATGGTTTTAATTGACATTTCCCTGATGACTAATCATGTTGAGTGTCTTTCTCTCTGCTGATTTGCCATCTGTGTATCTTCTTTGGTGAAATGTCTGTTCAAGTCTTTTATCCATTTAAAATTCAGTTTGTTTCCTTGAGTCTTGAGAGTTCTACATATATCCCAGGTATCAGTCCTTTAGCAGGTACTTGATGTGTGGATATTTTTTCTTCGTCTTTGTCTTATCATTTCATTATCTGAACATGAATTCAAAGATCAGGAGATTTTCATTTTGATGAAGTCCAATTTATCAACTCATTCTTTAATGGATCATGTTATTGATGGTATATGCAAGAAATTTTTGCCTAACCCAAAGTCTGGAAACTCTCTCAAGGTAGTAAGCTGGGGAAGCTGAGGGGCCTACGTCATGTATTTCTTGTCTCTTAGGGATCAAGCTCCTTCACTCTCTGATGCCCAGTGTCTTGAAAACCATTGTTTTAAATATTTTGTCTGTTTTATGTTGTTTCATCCAGGAGGATAAATCTGATTCCTGTTACTCCATCTCAGCCTGAAGTCCCAATAAACTTTTAAGGTAGACATTATTTTACTCATACTACTTCCTATTTCTCCATTGAGGAAACAGAGCTCAGAGTGGTGAAGTGTCTTCTCCAGTGTCACACAACAAAAAATCGTACCATCAGGAGATAAACTCAGGCCTGCCAACTCTAAAGCCGGGTGCTACAGACTAGGCACCCTCAAAATTTTGGGATGGTGTCAAGTTCCACTTGGTGCTTGAAGTTTCAGAGTCTGGAATGCATTTAGGATCTGGGATTGGCTAGGCAGGGGGCTCTCATTCAGTCTTGCTGGCTTGGCCCTCTAAGACCTTGGGGCAAAGGTAACTTCTCTGAGTTTCAGTTGTCTAATCTGCTACCAAAAATGTTAATTTGGACTCGACTTGCTTTTAAGTGGTGCAATAAAATGCAATCACAAAACCACAGGATTTCTGAGACCTTGTAGAAGGTCTAACCTTCTACTCGGTGCTACTTCCACAGCAGGATTAAGAAATCTAAGAGGCACCTCACTTTCACTCAATACCCCTTCTGTGCCCACTGCAGGCATTACTAATCAATGATGGAACTCTTGATCACAAAATCCCACCTTTCTTTAATATTCAACATGCCCACCATCAATTTACCAGATTGGCACATGAGGTGAAGCCCATTGTGTTCCTGTTCTTTGGTGTTCTGGTCAGATGACCATCTGGCCTCACACTCACACCTCGCTTAACCAAGCCTTCACCATCTCCTAAGGTAATCTGTTTCATTACTGTCCAGCTGCGGTGCCTGGAACTTTCTGGCATGTGACAACAAACCCACTGTCCAGTCAGCATTATCCATTACATTAAAGTGTACCTGCTGGGGACTCAGAGATCAGACATCTTTATATTTTAGAAAGTTCTTCAACTATAACATGATGGTAAAGGTCATGTCCTCTCTTCATCAAGGGAAATATCTCCAGTCCTTGACATGTGATGTGGGGTGCTTTAGAGTCCTGCTTTCCCTTATTTTTCCCTTTGCCTTCATCTTCCTTAAAATGTAAAATCCAAGTTTGAAAAAATATCCAATGTATGATCCGATTAGAATGCAATAGAGAAAAAGTATTACACTTTGGTCTTGACATTTTCCTTTTATTAACATTGCCTAGGATTTTATTAGCTTTTAAAATGATCATCTTATACCGTTAGCTCATGTGAGAAAATGTGAGATAATTTTTACATGAACTGAGCCAGGCCAGATATCCCCTCCCTTATAGCTGTGTAGTTCAACCTGTAAGCCAGTGTATTACCTGACACTTTCTCCCTAGTTCATCCTATCAGTCTAATCAATGAACATGTGAAAAGGAACTGTACCTCTAGGCCAAGCCCAGTGCTGCTACATGCAGAATAATAATAGTAACAATATTAGCTAACATGTACATAGCTCTTACTGGATGCCCAACATCATTCTAAACATATTACATATTTTTACTGATTTGATCCTTACAACAGCCTGGGGTAAGTATTATCTTACTCCCATTTTACAAAGGAAATGGAAGCAGAGAAGTTAAGCAAACTTGTAAGTGGCTGAGCTGGGATTTGAAGCCAGTTTTGAAGTTTGTGTCCCAAGTCACTACATTATACTGTTCCAAAGGGCCTGAACACATGCATATTCTATTAATTTTTATGCTCTTATATGTAGTTCTTGGGGGAAGCTTCCTGGGAGTGGCAGGAGACAGCTGAGATGTGAAGAGTGCATTTCCTGGGCAGGCCTCCCTGCTTTGGTCCAGGCCTGTCTCTGCCGAAGTTCTGCTGATGCTGCAGACTGCAAGCAGGTGAGGGCAGATCAAAACTTAAACTTGATTTTCACACAACCTGGGTAGGTCCAGCCCACCTGTCCTGGACACCTGCAGGGCAGAGCCACGGCCTTTGAGATGCTGTAACTCGGAGTTCTACTCTGGAGGGTGCCCTGTGTGTTCCCTTTGAGAGACGATGTCACAGGATGGAGGGCACAAAAGGACAGCTCAGGCTTGAGATGAAGACTCAAGTTCAACATCAGCAAAGCCACCCTCTTCCCTGCCCAGCATCCAGGGGAGCCATTTCTCCTCCCTCTGAGGCCCTGTGGTCTGGGTGGGGCTGACCCTGCCCCCAGTAGACTTGTGATCTAGATTGAACCAATCCATGCGCACTCTCTCCCCTGTCTCTCATGTTGGTTCAGTTTCAGGCACATGGACCCAGCCTGAGCCCATGAGAGGCAGGCCTGGGATTTTGATGGAAACTGTTCTTTTCATGGATTTGAAACCAGGAGGAGGCAAACCCTGAGCTTTCTTGGCAAGAGCCTGCCTATCTGTCACCTATAAAAAGGAAGGAAGGAGACCCGAGAGATACTGTTTGAGCCCCGAGTCCAGCTATGCTGGACGGCTCTGTTATTTGAGCCTATGAACTTGGCCTGTGTTTCCTAAGCTGGTTGAGTTGGCTTTTCTGTGACAAGCAAGCCGATGAGCTCTGACAAGGACTGGCTATGACTCTGGCTCCAGCTGAGATTTCCTTGTCTGCTGTGTACAGCCCAGGGCCAGGGACTGTGAGGGAATTCACCTCCGCCATGAAGCCTGAGCCCCAGTGTCAGACCTTGGGGTACAGCAATAAATTGGACACAATCCTTGCCCTTGAGGGGTGCACAGCCTAATTAGCCATTCACTGCCATAGATGCCATTAATTTCCATAGTGTGGGGCACATTAGAGAGGTATATGCAAGGTGCCTGGGAACTCAGGGGAAGGGACAGGCCACCCTTCCCAGAGCACAGGGAAGGAAAATGAAGCAGGTTCCCCGGGGCAGTGACATTTAAGGCAACGTCATGCATGACCACCATGATGAGTCGCTTGGGTCCTGCGTTGTTGCATGCTTTAAATCCTGGTTTGACTTTCTGCTAGCTCTGTAACATTGAGCAAATGACTTACCATTTTGGAGTCTTAGTTTCCTCATCTGTAAAATGGACATCTACCTCATGGGTTTGTTGAGAGAATTAAATGTGATGACATAAGTGTATCACATGTAATGTGGCTAGTGTATCACACTAGGCTAGAACAGTGACAAGCGTAGAGTTACTGTTCAGTAAATTAACTCAGTCTTTTATTATTATTAATTTAATGACGGCAGGAACACTGCAGGTGGAGGAAAGAAATGCTAACCATTATGCATTCACAAAGCGGGTGGGTGTGTAGGGTCCAGGTCTGTGGAAGAAATGAAGGGATTTCAGGTGGTGGGGCCAGTGTGGGCAATAGTGCCAGGGTGGGGAATAGCAGGGGTGGCACTCCGCACTACCACCTGGTAGCAGGAAGCCTTTAAGGGAGGAGGCAGGAGGACAGTGGAGTGTCTGGATTGGCATCAGATTGTAAAACCCTAGCTTGTTGCTATAAACAGAAATGCCCTGTCCTTTTTTCAGAAGAAGAATTTGCAGCTACTTAACCCGGAAGTAACATCCTCAATTCAGTTTGCTCAGTTCATTTATGTTACTGGTCAATTTCATTAGGGAAAAAAAATCCAGTGGGGCTGTTTTGCCAAAGCAGGTGCCCACTGGGCACTAGAGTGCATGTTAGGATGTGCCATTATGTCAGCATCTAAGCAGGGCTCCCTGAGCACAGAGGGACCTCAGGAGCTCAGCCTCCAGGAGAAAAGAGAGAAAATGGCATCAGACAATGTCACATTTACTTTTGCTTATTGTCATGTGGGAAAGACTAGTGTTAACTTATTTAAGCTCCTGCAACAATGGGAATAAGTGGGCCTAGTGAGGCCAGCACCCGCTCCCACCCTGTGTCTTACACCCCCACCCAGCCTAGCTGTGAAGGAAATGGGCAATTATCTGGCAGATTGGCTATTAAGTCAGGCGTCCATTCAAATCCCCCAGCTCCCCAACTTCCTGGATGGCCTGAGATGACATTGATCAATCTGGACAAGGCTGCCACTGCTGTTTCAGGGAAAGACCACCTCTTGACCCAACCACCACCCCACTCCCCAGTTCATTCACTCACTCCCTCACCGGCGGACATCCTCACTCACTCATTTGTTCATGAATCCCGCATTTCAGTCATTCACTTTTTCCCTCATACATCCTCATTGTACATTCACAAACACTCTTGCGTCACCTGGGCACTGGGCCTGGTGACCGAGGTGCAGGTGGCAGGAGCAGCCGTGGGGGCAAGGTCACTGTGAGCTGCCTGGGCTGGATGCCCAGGGCTTTACAACCATGGAAATGACATGAGCCAACCCGGGGGCTGCTCCAGCAGGAAGCTGGGCAAGAGACCCAGGACTAGGGGCAGGCGGACGTGCAGGCTGGGGGAGGTGCATCAACTGAGTCAAGTGCAGGAAAACTTTAAGCAATGTTGGGGAAGATTCTGGGCTCCAGACCCCCTAAGCATCAGTGGTCTGGAGTTGTAGCTGCTCCAGACTATATCATTGTCCTCTGTTCCACTATTTCTTGATATTTGAATATTAGTCTCCTTCCCCTAGAGAGTATGCTGGACTTTATGGGGACAGAGAACCAATAGGTGGTGCAGGGGGGAGGGTGAAGTCTGATCATATGGTTTGGCTCTGTGTCCCTACTCAGATCTCATTTTGAGCTGTAATCCCATGTGTTGAGGGAGGGATCTGTAATCCCCACATGTCCAGGGAGGGCGGTTTCCCTCATGCTGTTTTTGTGATAACAAGGGAGTTCTCACCAGATCTAATGGTTTTATAAGTGTTTGACAGTTCCTCCTTCATGCACTCTCTCTCGCCTGCCATGTAAGACATGACTGCTTCCGCTTCCACCATGACTGTAAGTCTCCTGAGGCCTCCCCAGTCCTACAGAATTGTGAGTCAACTAAACCTCTTTCTTTTATAAATTATGTGGTCTTGAGCGGTTCTTTTGTTGTTGTCGTTGTTGAGACAGGGTCTCACTCTGTCTCCTAGGCTGGAGTGCAGTGACATGATCTCAGCTCACTGCAACCTCTGCCTCCCAGGTTCTCCCACCTCAGCCTCCTGAGTCACTGGGACTACAGGTGCACACCACCACACCCAACTAATTTTTGATAGAGATGGGGTTTCACCATGTTGGCCAGGCTCGTCTTGAACTCCTGACCTCAAGTAACCTGCCTGTCTCGGCCTCCCAAAATGCTGAGATTACAGGCGTGAGCCACCACGTCTGGCCTTAAGAAGTCCTTTATAGCATCTGACAAAGAGAAGATTGGTAAAGATGAACTGAGAAGGGCTTCTTAGAAATCGTAAACATCTTGGTCAGAAACACATGCTTTGAGGGAAGTTTGGGCAGTCTCATTGCCTGTCTCTGCGGTTCATGGGTCTCATGAGAATACTGCAAACCAGATATATCTTTGATTTATTTTAGGTTACCCCCAGGACCTTAAAGGGCCACATCTATGGGAAAGGGGGTCCTAGTCCCCATAAGATGAAGTTTGGGAAAGAAGAACAATACCGTCTCCATATCAAGCACCCAGTGTAGTTTGGCAATGAAGATATCCATTCATTCGTTTATTCAAAGAATACATACACTTACTATTTTCCTAGGGTTGCCATAAGAAAGTGCCACGACCTGGGTGGCTTAAAACAACAGACAGTATTTTCTCACAGTTCTAGAGGCCAGAGTCCAAGATCAAAGTGTCCAAGGCCGTGTTAGATCTGAAACTCTAGGTAGAGTCCTTCCTTGCCTCTTCCTAGCTTCTAGTGGTGACCATCAATCCCTGGAGTTCCTTGGTGTCCCTTGGCCCCAATCTGTGCCTCTGTCATCACACAGCCCTCTCCCTATGTGTATCTGTCCAGATATCCCTCTTATAAGGATTCCAGTCATGTTGGATTAGAGTCTACCCTAGTGACCTCATTTTAAACTTCATTATGTTCGCAAAGACCCCGTTTCCAATGAAGGTCACTTTCACAGGTACTAGGGGTTAAGACTTCAACACACCTTTTTGGGGGGAACACAGTTCAATTTACAACACCTTCTATGTGCCATGTCAGCTGATATGCATTGGAGGAAAATATCTGTTGAATAGATAGCTTCACTCTTCCCTCCTACTACACTCCTTCAAATGAAACACTTCACTCCTTCACCCCACCATGATCCTATTGGAAAAATGCTGGTAAGGGGCTGAGCACCCAGCTCAGTTGAAACACTCCTGCATCCCAGGCTCACTGGGAAGCCCCACCTCACCTCTGTCTCTATGAGCCTGAGCCTTACCTGCCTGGATCAGCCCCTAGCAGAGCTCTGCAGCTCATCAGTAACCATAAGAGGAGCAGCGGACAGAATAAATCTCACTCCAAAATTAATGTAGCTCAGGAAAAAAAGTACATTTACTCATTTCAACTTCTTGTTGCAAGACTCGTAAGTGAATAAATCCAAAATAAATGTAACCGGGACGAAGGGAGAAGCCACGATAAATGCAATCCCATCGCCCTAAATGAAGACAAAAGCTTTGAGACAATATTAAATTCCATCCCCAAAGGCTCATTTCATTTCAGACCCAGATTTCCACAAAATCGAGTTTTCCAGCCAAGCTAAGCCCACTTCTGCTCCCGTCCTCCACTTCCCGCACTCCCTCCCCTGATAAACAAGCCTTTGCTCCCCCTTCCCACCAGGCTGCTGGTGGTCTCAGCTGTGTAGGTTGCCTGCTCTCATGCCAGCAGGTCCCCTGTATTAGTCTGTTCTCATGCTGCTAATGAAGACGTACCTGAGACTGGGTAATTTATAAAAGAAAGAGGTTTAATTGACTCAGTTCAGCATGGCGAGGGAGGCCTCAGGAAACTTGCGATCATAGTGGAAGGGGAAGCAAACACGTACTTCTTCATATGGCGGCAGGAAGAGAAGTGCCAAGCAAAAGGGGGAAAAGCCCCTTATAAAACCATCAGATCTTGTGAAAACTCACTCGCTATCATGAGAACAGCATGAAGGTAACTGCCCCAGTGATTAAATTACCTCCCACCAGGTCCCTCCCATGACACGGGATTATGGGAACTACAATTCAAGAAGAGATTTGGGTGAGGACACATCCAAATCGTATCCAAACTCCAAAGACGTGGTGACTGCCTCAGATCCCAGCTGGACAGCTTCAGCCACATTCTGGGGACGCACAATATCTGCTTGGGCTTCCGGGATTTGCATATTCTTCTCTGTATCTCCTGGACAGTGAGCAGGGATGTACGCACCTGTGTGTCTCAACACATGCAGGTTGGGTGTTCAGTCCTGAAGGTGGAAAGCTGGATGCTCAACTCTGACGAGTCTTCTGGCCAAACTGGTTAAACCTGGGATGCTGGGGCCAGAGGCAGGGCCATGCTTCGCTTGATACTGTTTTGTGGCAATTCAGTGACTACAGAGCTCATCTTTGCCCTCCTACAGAGCTAGCATGTGGGTATCCTTCGGGTAAGAGACCCTAGAGTGGGGAATACAGAGAGAGGAGAGGTTGGCATCTCTCTTCTCAGGAGGGTTCCCAGCTGCTGTAGGAAGACTTATCTCCTCTGCAAAGTAAGTTGATCCAGCCATTTTCCACAGAGGGTGAGCTCCAACGGCAGGAGCTGCATCCGCCTGTTCCTAGTGGACCCCATCCCATATGTCTAGCATGAAACCAGGCACATTCAGGACATCAGAATATACTTGTTGAATTGATTTAGGTGACTCTAAATCAACTGGGCACGGTGGCTCATGCCTGTAATCCCAGAATTTTGGGAGGCCAAGGCAGGTGGGTCACTTGAGGCCATGAGCTTGAGACCAGCTAGGTCAACATGGGGAAATCCCATCTCTATCAAAAAATACAAAAATTATCCAGGTGTGGTGGTGCATGCCTGTAGTCCCAGCTACTCAGGAGGCTGAAGCAGAAGAATCACTTGAACCCTGGAGGTGGAAGTTGCAGTGAGCCGAGATCTCACCCTGGCACTCCAGCCAAGGTGACAGAGCGAGACTCCATCTCAAAAATAAAATAATATAAAATACAAATACATAAATAAAAGTAGATGGCTCTCACTGACCAGTTCTCCACCCTCAGTGATGTCACCAGCCAGGTGATCTTGGATAAATTGTCTATTGAACTTTATACACTGGGCTGAGTATCTCACTGTCAGAATGACTAAACTGAATTGACTGAGCTCTGAGTACGTGCTGAAAGGTTTTCAGAGAATCCAATGAGATTCCTGATGGAGCTGATAGAGGTCTGTCACCTATGCCTACAGTTATGTCTTTGTGTTAGAATTATGCCAATGTCAAGAATTTTGTTACCTGTACCTACTCCTATCTGCCTTCTCCCAAGTCTAGGCTGTGGACACTGAACTTGCTGTTGCTGTTAAGGGTAGGTTTACTGTTTTGTTTTGTTTTTTTTTTTTTTTTGAGACAGGGTCTCACTGTTGCCCAGGCTGGAGTGCAGTAGCATGATTATGGCACACTGCAGCCTCAATCCCCTAGGCTCAAGCGATTCTCCCACCTCAGCCTCCTGAATAACTGGGACTTCAGGCACATGCCACCACGCCCAGCTAATTTTTTGTACAGACAGGGTTTTGCCATGTTGCCCAGGCTGGCAGGTTTACTTTTAACAACGGTGAACAATAACAGTAACAACAGCAATGCTGGCCATGTCTTAGCACCTGCCCTCTGCCCTCTCCTTTCTGCAGGCTTATGCAGCGATCCATTCAATAAATCTTGTTCGGATGCCTCCCATTTGCTAGTTCCTGCTTTAGTGGTGCTGGCATGGCTCTGGTGTCTTGAAGTTTGCATGCTGGCATGGGTAGTATATTCTGTTTTATTCTATTATGCTGTAGTGGAGGTAGTTGTATTATTTATGTTATGTTATATAAAATTTTTATCATATTATATGAAATGTATCTTGTTTTATCATGTTATATTATATCATGGTGTATTATTTCTGTTTAACCTTCATAATGGCCCTGCTGGGAAGGCATTATCGTCTTCATCTTAAAGCCAAGAAGACAAGTTCACACACATAAGTTACCTGCTAAGTGCCCCCTGCCCGTGAGTGAGCAGGTGGTGCTGCCGGTGAGCACAGTGTAGGGAGAATGGGTTTGGGTGTGAGATGGGCCAGGATTTGAATCTGAGAGTGTGTCCTCCCCGGCTCCAAACCTCAGGATTTTCACCTGTAATGTGGGAATGATAGAGTTTCCCTCTCAGATGGCTGGAAGAATCACGTGGGATGACGTGTGTGCCTAGCTCGGCTCCTGTCTCATTGTTGGTGCCTGGTAAGAGCCATGTCTGCTGTGGCAATGGTCTTGGTCATTCCAAGGGAGACCATGGAGCTGCTCCATGGCAGGACCCAGGGTTCTGGTCTCCTGCCCTGGAGCTGCTGCTGTTACCCCGTGGTTCAAAGACTGAGGAAGAATCCATAGCCCCTACTCCTCACTTGTACTCCAGCTGTGGGGCGGTGGTCTGGTGGAGGGTCTGCCCCTCCAGCTCATTGGCTGTCATTTGTTCCCAGGCTCACAGGGGCTTCAAGGTGTCAGGTTAAGAGCACAGCCCTGGGCCCAGACTGAGGGTTCCAATCCTGGCTCTGCCACTTCCTCACCGTGTGAACTGGGGCAAATTACATTTGCTGTGGCTCATCTGTAAAATGAAGTTTTACGTCCCATAGTTATAGGGAGGGTGAAGTACCTGCCAAACACCCAGAAGTACCTGCCAAGCACCCAGGACAGAGCTTGTCCTGTGGAGAGTGCTGCGTAGGGGACAGTCGTCATCAGCTTGTGGATGCTGCAAGCCAGGTGGTGCTGAAACAGGCCTTTCCCTGCTGCTGAGAAGCTGGCTGAGAAGCCACTTGGCCAAGACAGGAGGCACATTCTCCACCAAAGGGAATTGCAGATTAGTCTTAAAAATGAAGCACCAGGGAGAGATGGCGGCTTTCTCAAGAAAGTCAGGAGTCAGACAGATACTTCTGCCTGGTCCCGTGCCAAATTCTCTGGAAGCAGCGTGTCCAGGAGCCTCACCCTTGACCCTGACTCCCCTCTTGCCTCCAAGGGACCTGAAGGGGCTCACATAGATGGCATGGGTACAGTGGCGGGAGGTAAGGTTTTCTGTAGTGTAGTTTCCAGGATCACAGCCCTAACCACCCATTTTTCAGTTCCTTAAATCATACTTAGTTTTTAATTGATTTTTTTATTTTTAATTTTTTTACAACTCAATGGTTTTTAGTATATCCACAAAGTTGTGAAACCATTACCACAATCAATTTTAGAACATTTTATCACTCCAAAAAGAATGCCATTTAGCTATCACTCCCTCTCCACGATCCCTCCACTCCCCCAGGCCCCGGCAACCACTAATCTACTTTCTGTCTCCATAGAATCGCCTATTCTAGACATTTCACATAAACGGAATCATATACTATGTGGTCGTTTGTGACTGGCTTCTTCGGATTTATTGCATAGACCCCCCACATGGACCGAGGTGGGGGGGGGGTCCCTTAGATCATTGAACCAACTCCTTCATGTTTCAGATGTGAAAGTGAAGCCCAAAGAGGGGCAGTCACTTGAGCACCCTCAGGCTCAGGATTAGAACTTGAGTCTCCAGATATCCAGTCTGACTTTCTCTTCCTCCCTTCCCCTAGCCAACCCGGGTCAGGAGCTGTTTAAAGACATGACCCTGAGAAGAGAATGAGTTCCCTTGGTGGAGCAGTAGTTAAACAGTTTCCTTCCTTCCTTCCTTCCTTCCTTCCTTCCTTCCTTCCTTCCTTCCTTCCTTCCTTTCTTTCCTTCCTCCCTTCCTTCCTTCCTTCCTTCCTCCCTCCCTCCCTCCCTCCCTCCCTCCCAACTTCCCATCCTTCCTTCCTTCATCCATTCCTTCACCTGCAAGCAGTAACATGGCAGGCTGTGTTTGAGGCAATGGAAAGATGGAGGAGAACAAGACAGAGAGGCCTGGCCTGTGAAGCTTACCTAGAAACAGACACACACAAAAGGAACTGTCAGGTTGCAACTAGTGCTATACACAGAGCAACAGAGGGAAGCTGGGGAGAGTGACTGGCCTGGGGAAGCTACTACTTCAGCTTGCAGGGGTCAGAGAAGGCTCTTGGAAAAGAGGGTATTTGGTGCGAAGAAGGAAGCTGTGCCAAGGTCTTGGGGAAAAGCATTAAGAAGTAGGAACTGAGTTCAGGGGCTGAATTTGGAGTGGCATGGGGTGGTTGCAAAACAGGCCAGTGTGGCTGGGGTGTCAGTCTGGGCACAGTGGCGGGAGGTAAGGTTTTCTGTCCCCTCCATTCTCCCAAGTCCATTTATACATAGTCCTGCAGTGATTTGCTTATGGTGTTATCTCCTCTGCCAGCCTAGAGGGCAGGGCCCAAATCATAGGGACCTCTTAGTGCCTGCTGCCTAGCATGGGGCATGGTGCCCACCAGGGGTCTAGTCTGTGTTTGAATTGATGCCTTCACAAGGATCCCCACCATTGGGCCAGGCACGGTGTCTGATGCCTGTAATCCTAGCAATTTGGGAATATGAGGTGGGCGGATCACTTGAGGTCAGGAGTTCAAGACCAGCCTGGCCAACATGGCAAAACCCCATCTCTACTAAAAATACAAAAATTAACCGATGTGGCAGTGGGTGCCTGTAATCCCAGTTACTGGGGAGCCCGAGGCAAAAGACTCTCTCGAACCCGGGAGGCGGAAGTTGCAGTGAGCTGAGATCGTGTCACTGCACTCCAGCCTGGGTGACAGAGTGAGACTCTGTCTCAGCAACAACAACAACAACAATTGTTGATCTTCCTGACAGTGGATTTACATCAATGAAGGTCGGTGGGAGGCGGCTGCAGACCCCAGAGAGGTGTCAGGTGAGGGGTCCTGGGGAAAAGGAGTTGAACCGGGCCGCCAAAGAAACGCTCTACCCGGCGCACTTGCCTGCTTCCTGGGCCTCGGTTCTTTCCCGTGCCCTTGTCCCTTCTGTCGTTTCTCCTTGAGAATCAAGTTGTTTGGGAAAGAGAAAACCAGTTGCATAACTGTGTCCGTTGGCAGGCGTGTTCTAATTTTAAAAAATGTGTCACTCTCCAAGCTGCGCATCCCTTAATCAGGCAATTACTTTATGATGTAGTAGAGTTAGGGAGGGGGGGAACCACCAACCCTTGAAATCTCAAACAATTTCTTAGGAGAATTAATTTGGTAAATGTTTGACTTGAGCTCGAGAATATCTTTTGTTTCCATTTCTAAATGACAAAAGGGACACAAAAGAAAAGTAATAATTTGGTATTAATCAATCCTCTTCATTCAAATTAGCTCCCCAAACCAGGGATGTCATGGAAACAGCAAGTGTCAGAAGAAGGGTTTGCAGCCTGGAAGGGGGGTGGGGAACAGGGTTATTAAGCGGGCATGGCTCGGGGACACTGGACAGGACAGAAAGGGTATTGATGGCACTGAAAATAGTAAGCATCAAGGACTGAACGCTTCCCATGTTTGAGCCCTTGTGCTGAGCCTTTTCGAATGCCTGATGGTTTTGTATCTAGAGCAACCCACGATGTAAGTACTGCTGTGCCCATTTCACAGTTGAAGAAACCGAGCCCAGGGGAGGCTAGAGAATCTGCCCAACACTCGCAGCTGGAAGTGGCAGAATCAGGACTTGAACCCAGGTCTCTTGACTCCAAGTGTCCTGCTCTATCATTGCCCCATTTTACCATCCTTAAGTGTCCTTTGCCTCTGCTAAGGGGCAGGGCTGGGGAGATTCCAAACCTCAGTAGGGGCTGCTGAGAGGCCCTCAAAGGTATATAAGGAACTTTATTCAGCCAGTCAAGGTGGCTCATGCCTGTAATCCTAGCACTTTGGGAGGCCAAGGCGGGTGGATCTCTTGAGGTCAGGAGTTTGAGACCAGCCTGGGAAACAGTGAAACCCCATCACTACTAACAATACAAAATTTAGTCAGGCATGGCGGTGCACGCCTGTAGTCCCAGCACACCTGTAGTCCCAGCACGCCTGTAGTCCCTGTAGTCAGGAGGCTGAGGCAGGGGATTCGCTTGAACCCAGTAGGCAGAGCTTGCAGTGAGCAGAGATTCCAATACCGCACTCCAGTCTGGGTGACAGAGTGAGACTCCATCTCAAAAAAAAAAAAAAAACAAAAAACTTTCTCCTTTCTGCCAAGGATGCAGAGAGGAGTGGGGCTCGCTGCTAGCAGATTCAAAGCTCCTAAGAAGCTTATCTCCAGCAGTGCCAGGCTTCCCGGGGGTCCCCATACTTCACCCAGAACTGCCTGTTCTCCTGTGAGGCCTGCATTCCAAATCTTCCCTGAGCTGCTCCCTTCATCAAAATACTTACCCAGGTCTTTCTGTCCTTCCCCTCAGCCTCCTGGATCATGATGACTTAATACCCCCTTTTTTACTGTGACCTTTATGTTGTTAAACCCAAGAAATCACAGAAGCTCTCAAGTCCAGCATCTGCCTGGGTTGGTGGAGGAAACATTCTGAGCTGGAAAGGTTGGGGCAGGGGGCAGGGCAGTTGCCAGTTTTCCATCATCTCTGACTCTATTACCCATGGCTAACGCTCTCTCTCTAAACCCAAGCATTGAAACTCTTTCTCCTTCCTCCACTCCACCCCAGCTCTTCCTTATGTAGAACAATGTCTAAGTCATCCTGGCCCTATCTTTCCCCATTTGCTCCTTGTCTCTTAATCCAGTCTCCTACGTGGGCTGTGCACACCGGGCTGGCTGTTACGGAGGTAGAGGGGTGGGAGGGTCTCCTAGCTGGCAAACACAACACTTCCATTAGGGGAAGTTGAGGGTGGTAGGGAATCCTCACTTGTGAACATAACTTGTCCCTGTTGCAAGAGCATATATGTTACAATGACTCTGCCACCTGGATTTAGACAGCTCTTGTTATCTGCTAAGTTATAGGTGTGTCTTGAAACAGCGTGAAGTCCAAGGGGCCCACCAGAGTATTCCCAGCAAGGGATGGTTTGTGGCTGGTTCCATGAAAGGCTCATGTGTGGGGGCAATGAGATGCCTTAGCCTAGAAAGCCCCTGGAGAATCCCAAGGCCTCTGATAAGTCAAAATGGGAAGCCCTAGGCAAGCAATTGCTCCCTGTCAGGCTTCAGGCTTTGGAAAGAAAAGCAACTAATTATTAAGCCCCCAATGTATACATAGTACTCAATTACCTGCAAGATAGATATTATTTTCCCCATGGTGCAGATGAAAAAACTGAGTCTCAGAGAGGTTAATTCACTTGCTCGAAGCTACACAGCTCGTAAGCGGCAGAACGAGAATTCAATCTAAGTCTGCCTGATGTTACAACCTGTTCCTCGACTGTTACGCCCCCCTGGCTTCCCAACTATAGGATCTGTTTCCTGTCTACTGAAAGAGACACAACCTCATGACACCTTCCTGGATGACAGCATTGGGGGACAAAGTTTGTGAGGTCTTTCTTTTGGGCATTTTGGGGATACAGAACAGGCTGGGGCCTCTCCTTGGGTTACCATTTCAATATCTGTCTATCATTTGGTGATCGTGGTGAGAATCTGCAGGAGGCAGTATGTGGACTCATGCATTTGATCATTCAAAGTCATGTTTACCGTGCCCTGGCTGTGTGCTGGGAACTGTGACAGACGCCACAGCGGTGAACACAACTCATTTGGTCCCTGCCGGCAGACGTTTGCAGTCTTGTCAGGAATATGGCATTTGAACAAGTAATTAAAACATGGTATCTGTCGGGGCGCAGTGCTGTATTTTCAGGAGGAAGGGGATTATGTGTTTGTTAAACCACAAGAAGGTCTGAAAAGGCAGGGTTCAAGGCTAAGCTTCCAGGAATGGACGTCAGAACAAGTCAGGCCTGGACCATGAAGCAGCTGGGACTGCTGAGATTACGCCAATGCTCTGCTATCTGGATTTGAGCCGCTATCCTGATCCACAGCCCCCATATAGGAGGAGGTGATGGAGGGACCCTAACGCTGTGATTTAGTGATTAAGGCTCAAGAAGCTGTCCCCACCATCACTCCTTTATGGCACCTAGGATGCTGGTGAATAAACCTGGAAATTGGCTGCAGGAAAATCACAGCTATTCTAACCAGCAGAGAGGGTCAGAAGTCCACCTCATGTTTGCCTCCCCAGTACCGTGGAAGTAGATCGGATTGGTGGAAACTTGGTTTTATCCTGAATCCAAGCCACAGAGAAATCTGAGGGACGGGGATTTCAGCCTTCCAGACCATGAGATACAGGAAGAAACAGAGAAGGGGCTGGGAATGGAAGCTTGCACTGATGGACACCCATCCAGGGCAGCCCTGAGCGCTTCGGGAACAAAGGCCTACAAAATGCTGCGGGAGGTTGAGGAGGAGGTGACTCCAGACTGTCGGGGCAGAGGCAGCTTCCCTGGGGAGGGTGCTGTCCAAGCTGCCATCGGAATGGTGCAGATGGACTACTCCAGCCTGTGCGAAGGCCCTGAGACTGGCGTGGAGGGAAGTATAGACGCCTGTGCCCTATGGCAGTGTGGGTTATTGTTCAGCCGGTGTTCATATCCCTCTCTGTTCCATGTGGGTGGTATGTACGTCCCTGCCCCACTGATGTTGGGCTTAGCCACGTGACTGGCTTTGGTCAGACAGGAAATTAGCAGGGCTTGGTTTGGCTTGGTTTATTGCATTCTGGTCATCTGCCATGAGCAGAACCCCGTTAGACTCCAGGGTAAAAAACATGAAGCAGAAGTGAGACCATTCTGTAGCCTACATCAAGCAAACCTCAGTCAACCTGCAGACACATGAGCATGAGGATAAATGCTTGTCCTTGTCAGCCACTGACTTTGAGAAGACTTGTTATGAAGCACTCGGGTGGGGGGCGGGGACTGTAACTGACTAATGTAAGATCTGAGCTATTGGAAGAAAAATTTTGTCCTTACTGGAATGGAGAGAAGGCCGGGGAGAGGGCACAAAGTGAGGCTGAAAAACTCACAAGTGCAGATTTTGGCAGGGCCTTGTAGACCCTCTTAAAGATGTTGGAAATGTTCTCGCTTTACACTGGGTAAAGCTGAGGCCAAGAGAGGCAGAGTGCCAATGGCACATGGTAGGTTAGAGGCAGAGCCAGGGCTGGACCCAGGCCTTTGAGGTCCCTATTATACACTTGTCCTTCTTTCCTTCTGGTGATGACAACAGCAACCATTCCACAACATTCAGTATGATCCAGTCATGATCCATGTGTCCAGTACTACCTGATTCAATCTTGCTAAAATCTCTATGTTTAGATGAAGAGACTGGGATCAGAGAGGCTCCCCATTATGCTCAAGGAAGGCCACATGCTAGTTTGTTGGATCCAGTGCCCATGACCCTCACCACTGGGCGCCACTACCCCTCACCAGCCTGGTCTCTGTGGGCCCCCCTAAGCATGGGCTTCAGTGGGGCTGGGCTGAACTGAACTGTAGGCAGAGGGTGACATTGACCGTGGGCTCCATCTTCTAACTCTGAGCCTCTCTGCAACTCCCCTCTGACTTGGGTGGGCTAAATTGACTCCTCAGGCAGGAGTGTGTGGGGGCTGTTCATTGTAGGCGAGTGAGAGGTTCGGATCCCATCGTGTGTTCCTGGTAATTACAGTCTCCTTGGTTGTCAGGCAATCGCTGAGACTCTTGTGGTGAGATTCCTTCTCAGAAGGGGGCCCTTGAGTGGGCTTAGCCAGGTCTAATGGGAAGTGACAAGGGCAAGGGAGGCTGAGGGGGAACAGAGGAAAGAAGGACACGGGCAACTGCTACTCTTGGAATGCTGGCAGAAGGAGTGGGGAAAAGAACTCCAGAAATCCAAGAGGTCTCCCACTGCCGCGGCCTGGAGCCTCCTTCCCTGGTTGGGCTCAGCAGAGCCACAGGGCCTGGGGAATGCCAGTGCCTGCTCTGCAGACCAGCAAGCCCCTGAGCATGGTGCTGCCCCACATTTCCTAGCTGTGTGCTTCCAGGGCGCATGGTAGCAGTGCTCTGGCTGACCCCTTTGTACCCAAGCAAAGCCACGTGACCAGCTCTGGCCAATGTCTGCAAGGTGACAGTCTCATGCATCACTTTCTGACCAGGGCGTCTCGTGGGAGACTTTCAGGGATCCCTTTTCCCCTGCTGGGAAGCACCTTTGGGAAGGGGTTGTGAGTGGCTATGAGGAGCAAACTCCCCTGTCACCCTCTAGGGGACACAGAGTGTAAGCAAGAAACACATCTTGGTTGTTATAAGCCAGGAACATTTTGGAGATTATTGTTACTGCGGCATAGCTGAGTCCAGCCTCACAGATAAAATGACTCACTGAGAATGGGAAATGCTGCAACCCCTATCTGTTTCTTGGGGGGTTCACAAGACACGATCATAGTGAAGGATCTGAGAGGAAAGAACGAAGAAAGGAAGGAAAGAAAGAAAAGAAAGAGAAGGAAGGAAAAAAAGAGGGAGTAAAAAGGAAGGAAAGAGAAAGAAAGAAGGAAAGAGAAAGAAAAGAAAGAGAAGGAAGGAGAGAGAAGGAAAGAAGGAAGGAAAGAGAAAGAAAAGAAAGGAAAAAAGAAAAAAGAAAAACATGTTTACTTTGTTTTAATTCAAGGTTTCCTGGACTTATAGACTAGCAAGCCATCCTTCCCATGAATATCCAATGGAACATCTCTGGGAAAGGCTGGTCGGGAGTGAGTGCCCGGGACAGCAGGGTGGCAGCACAAACATTCCAGGGTGCTCTCCCAGACTCAAGGGGCACCGCTGGAAGATGTCTCATGTGAGACATGCTTATGGGCCGTGATGAGGAGGGCAGCATTGGGAGAGGATTTGAGCACTCAGAGGGGAGCTGGGAAATCTGCTTATAAACCTGGCTCTGTCACGGGCTTCCTGTCCTCCATGGACAGGCCTCTATCCTCTCTAAACCACAGTGTCCTTTCTCAGCATCCAGGCTCATAGGGAGGGTGGAATAACTCTACACGGTGGAGGTGCCATCCTTGGCCCATTGCAACTGTCCCAGATGTGCTGGCAGCTGTCTGATGGGTGGACCTCAGCCATGCAGTGAGCACAGAGCCAGGACAGGTGGAACCTGCCAGAGAGTGATGACAGGCTCTGGAGAGCAGGACCTGGCCGTCTGTAGGTGCATCGGTAACACAACAGTCCCGCTTATTACCCCCGGGAGGCTGCCCAGCTCCCCTGTCGGCATGTTGAGTTCCACCGGAGCTTCCAGACCGAGATTCCTGAGCCAACATGCTTTCCTGCAACCCACAACCCCAGGGATGTGGGGTTCTGCCTCAGGACTCTCTGCCTGGGACTTGCCATTGGCCAGAACCCATGGAAATGGATCTGATCTTCCTACTTTCATTTGGATATCTGGGGGGCCCTCAGGGCTCAGCTGTCTCCCTGCGGGTACCCAGGGCCTCCCATTTCCACATTCCCATGGACTCCAGCTTCTCCCCGCAAAGGCTTTTCCCAGCCTCAGGCCCTGCAAGATGCCAAGCTGTGACAGATGCTCCTATGTCCTGTTGGGAGCTGAAAATATACTGGCTCAAAAATGTTGCTCTTTTCTCTGAGCCTCAGTTAAATAACTGCAGCAGGGGAACACGGACCATGTCAGGCATTTTCAAACCATTTTTTAAAAACCACAGAGCACAGGAAGCCTGTGGACTCTTTCCTTTGGATAAAACCTTACATGGGTCTCTGATATTACACCAGGTAAGAGCGGGCCCCACTCACCTCCATGATCACCCGCAGAGGTCCCGGGCTTCTCAGTGCAGTTTGTCACTGGTTGGCTAGGCACAGTGGCTCAGGCCTGTAATTCCAGCACTTTGGGAGGCCAAGGCAGG
>NW_012114253.1:4397220-4437724 GCF_000951035.1 Colobus angolensis palliatus | reverse complement strand
CTGAGCTGAGTCTCATCTCTGCAGCGTCTGGGGCAGGGGCTGGGTCACCCTCTCGACTCTGGGAACCAGCATGGCAGCCTTCGAGCCTCCAGGAGTCCCCCTGGCACCATCCCCTTTCTCACCTGCCCGCTGAAGAGGGAAGCTCATTAGTGACAAATTAGCATTATTATTCAACTCCACTGCCCTGTCGGGGGCTTACACAAGGGTACCATCAGGCGCCTGGTCTGTGGACCCACATGTCCTTGTTTGAGAGATTTTAATAATCTCCAAAGGTGTTTTTTTTTTTTTTAACGTAGTAATAATAATGATGATGATAATCAGAGGACACAGCGGCGTTCCCTCCCACAGGGCCTTTGCAACCTGACTTATGGTGCCTGGTGGGAAAGCCTGAGGTTGGGAGTGGGGTGCAAAAATCACTCTCTCAAATCACCACAAACCGGGGTGATAACAGACCTGTTGATCTGCCACCTTCCTCTAGAATCATGTCAACATGGTTGGCGAATTCCCTGCCCAGTTTCAAATGTCTTAAGGAGTAGGAATATCTTCACGAGTTTCACACAATCCTCTTTGGGGAACTCCTTGAGATGTTAATGGATGCCCTCTTGTTCCTTTTAAAATGGCTTCCTTCCACCAGATCACCTGAGATTTGAGATTTCACAGGAGAGGGAGCAATCTTACACTTAACAAAGCCCCCTCCATCAGAGAGAACCCTTTTGGGAGCAAGTGACAAAAAAAAAATTAATTCAAACTGCCTCAAATCACCACCACAACAGGTGATTTGTCAGACAGAGAATGTGCAAGTTTGGGTGGTGCTTCAGGTCTGGTTGGATCCAGGTCACTCTAAAAATATTGTCCAGATAAAAATATACATATTTTATTTATATAAAATATAATCAGTCCTCAATATAAAAATATTGATCTTTCTCTCTCCATTGCTTGGCTCTGTGTTCCTCTGAGTTCTCTATTCCCAGGCTCTTCCTTCAGGGTGGCAAGACGGCTGCCAGCACCTCCAGGCTGTCATCCCATCCTCTAAGTGGGAAAGAGCCTTACTGTCCTCCAGCAATTCCCACTGAAGACCAGCACTGACTCTTGTGAGCTCCCATTGGCCCAGCTCGAGTCACATGCTCATCTCTGAACCAATCGATGTGGCCAGAAGAAGGAGTGGTTCTGATTGGACAGGGCTGGAATACATGCCCCTTCCTGGAGCAATAAATGGGAAGATCCCACTAAAGAGCCCTGGACTGAGAGGGAGGGGCTTAGCCATCCCAGGAAGCCAGGGTGATCTTATGGGAAGTAAAGGGGATGCATTCTGGGTAGGCAATACCTAGATGGATATTTATGTATATTTATGCTTTAGATGGCACCACTACACCCCCACCCTTGACCACTACCCCATTCACAGCTCCCAAATTCAGAGCTGGCCAATGTTTCAGTCAACCCCAGACCAAGGCAAAGCATTTATCAGCCAGACAGTTGACTCCAGCACAAGATCTTGGCAACAGTCAACTGAAATTCAGGGAATCACAGATGTTAAGTCACTCAGTCCAATCTTGCCACCACAGCCTTCCTGAAAGGCTGGCAGTACTTCTGGGGACTCGCTCCTCCCAGGCAGCTTTGTCCACTAGAAGGTGGGTTCCTTGAGAGCAAGGACTTCTTTCCTTCACCTTTTTAAAAATTTCCCGGACTAAGGACAGTGCCTAGTATGCATTGTTGCATGAATTTTCACAATTGGTTTTGACTTTTAAAAATATTCTCCTTATGTTGAGTTCATGTCCTTTGCAGGGACATGGATGAAGCTGGAAACCATTATTCTAAGCAAACTATCGCAAGGACAGAAAACCAAACACCGCATGTTCTCACTCATAGTTGGGAATTGAACAATGAGAACATTTGGACACAGGGCAGGGAATATCACACACTGGGGCCTGTCACGGGGTGGGGAACTGGGGGAGGGATAGCATTAGGAGAAATACCTAATGTAAATGATGAGTTAATGGGTGCAGCAAGCCAACATGGCACACGTCCACCTATGTAACAAGCCTGCACGTTGTGCACATGTACCCTAGAACTTAAAGCATAATAAAACATTTCTCCTTATATGTATATTTAATCAAAATTAAACTTCTGGGGGTTTCCATCTTCTCAGAAACACTTTATGTTTTCCAGGGGATCACATGTCAGGCATTTGAAGACTACCAGAAATCTCTCACTTCTACCCATCTAGTCCCTCCCTAGATTACACAGGACTAGTTTATTCAGCTGCTCTCCATATGGTATGGTTTGGAGTCCCTCTCCCCTTTCTGAATGCCCACTCTAGACCCAATCCTATTGGTCAATATATTGTCCAAAATGTGATGCCAGTTTTCCAGGGATGGGAATTCTGTAGTACAGCAAAATGATCACCTCCCACATGCTACCTACTCTGCGTCTATTAATATGACCAAAAGCATCCTGTTGTTTGGATCCCCATATTTCATTAAAGACCCACAATATACTTTCTGTTTTCTGAAACCCTTGTGTTTTTCATGTATCCTAACTACGGCTTTCCCATTCCTTACTTCTCTGGTTGACTTTTTATGTAGCTCCTGATACCCAAGAAGAGTAGGGTCATAGTGTAGAAGTTTAGGATGGAGGAAATTAATTCTTATTTTTGGGGGGAATGCTTCCTATGTGCCAGGCACACATTTACTTCTTACAACTATTTTCTTCTTTCTTCTTTCTTCTTTCTTTTCTTCTTTCTTCTTGATGGAGTTTCACTCTTGTTGCCCAGGTTGGAGTGCAATGTTGCAATCTCGGCTCACTGCAACCTCCACCTCCCAGGATCAAGCAATTCTCCTGCCTCAACCTCCCAAGTAGCTGGGATTACAGGCATGTGCCACCATGCCTGGTTAATTTTTGTATTTTTAGTAGAGACGGGGTTTCTCCATGTTGGTCAGACTGGTTTCGAACTCCTGACCTCAGGTGATCCGCCTGCCTCGGCCTCCCAAAGTGCTGGGATTACAGGTGTGAGCCACCATACCCGGCCTAACTATTTGCTTCTTACAATCCTATGAGGTAGGTACAATTGTCCCCAATTTATGGATGTGGAAGCTAAGGCTCAGAGAAGTTCTTCACTTGTAAATGTCACACAACTGAAAGGGGGCACATTCAGGATTCCAATCCAGACTTGCCTGGTCCCCACGCCCACACTTTTGTAGCAACACCATGGGTTCCTCCCGGGAACCAGGGTGTGAATCGAAGGTGAGGCAGCCAGCCCAATCCAGAGAGGATTTCATTGTGCATGTAAGTTCTCCTTGTCACCCCAGCCCTGCCCAAACTCATCCCATTGCACCCGCTCTGACCCTCCTTCTGGATCTTGCTTCCAGCATATGGCAGGAACCCGTCATACTGGTAAAGTTCTCTGCCTCCATCTGCCTGCTTGGCACAGCTGCATCTGTAGGGCACCATGGACAGCAGATGGGGGGGTCAGCGAGTCTGGGGCCTGTGAGCCATCTTGGAAAAGGTATGCAGAAGAGAAAAAGGCCAGCATGGCCGACTGCATTCCTGCCTCCACTTGCCAGCTGTCAAGGGGGTTCACCAATTAAATGGCTGCTTAGGGCTTTCAAAACCACTAATCAAACCTGCCAAAACTTTTAAGAAGAGCTTTTAAAAAATTTTTCTCTTCGTTTATTTTTTTAAGTATGTTAAAAGGTTCATTAAAGATCCGCAAAGGATGAAGAAGCCTTTTCCAGCTTTCCTCCTCCCCCACTCAATAATTAAGAATGTGGCTCCCCCAAACATTCCCTTTCATGCCTTCCTCATTGGCAGCAGAAAATGCAGATGGGAGTTCAGAAGCGTCTTGTTAGCGTGTCTGCCTTGCAAGGAATTGCTCGTTAATGGGAGATGCTGGGAGTTGGTAATTTGGTAAAAATGCGTTGGTATTGTCAGCAGACAGCTTCTCCAGCCCTTGCCTGGGCCCTGCCTGCTCTCTTTATTGTATTTGGAACTCAGCTGGTAAACAATCAAAGAAAAGATGCACCCCACTGAGCATCCAGACAGAGTAGATCCCCTCAAGGAACTCTCCAGTATAAGTGACATTTGGGAAGCTACAGCAAGGGTCCCCCCAGAAAGAACAGTCTCCTACGGTGGAGGGAGCCAGGGCTACACGGAAAGGGTGCTAGACCCAGAGTCAGGAAACCTATCCTGTCTCAGTCTCTGAGTTACCTGGGGCAGGTGGCTTTATCTTCTGGCCTCAGTTTCCACATCTGTGAACTGGAGATCACAATATCTTCCTTGCAATATTGCCATGAGGGTTACATGGGAACAGGAGCAATTAGAATGACAGTTGTTATGAATAGAGCATTTGCCAAAGCAAGAAACTCTGTGAAGGCACTCAAACCATCTATTTCACAGGAAATAAAATAGGCTCAGAGAGGTGGAGTGGCTTGACAGTCGCCACACAGCTAGGAAGTAGAGTGGGATTTGAAGGCAGGCATTCCTCTTTCCAGAGCCCTGTATGTGCTGCCCATTCTTATTTCAATCAGATTTTATGTGCAATGGTGACCATAACCACAGTTTGTATGGAAGAGTTTCTGTGCCTGCCTGATTTTGCAGATGTGAACTGTCAGCCTCCAGGACCGGGAAAAGTAGAAGGGACCATTATTGATTTTCAGAGTGGAGAAACAGAGGGCAAGAAGAGAGTGACTGGCCAAGGGCCCCATAGTGCACAGAACAATGCACACTCCAGGTACTTAGAAGGACCAGATTTCACTGGGGTGCCAAGGAAGGGACAGGCTTGGCACCTAGCTGAGCATCAAAATCCACATGCTAATAGAAATAGAAAATCCAACATGGAGTAAAGGGAAAGGTATACATAACCAGCAGAGCCTCACCTCATTTATTTGGCAGATATTCTCTGAGGGCACCAGGTGTGCACACTGGGGATAAAGCGAAGTTGTTTTAGACGTCTGCCTAAGGCACTTCCAAGTCATCTATTGTACAGAAGCAAAACCAACAGTCCTCCCTGAGCACCATCAGACCCTGCCATCCCCTGCAACCTCATCCCCCAGGACTCCTCATCCTCCTCACACTCCACCATGAGCCTCGGGCCGTTACCTCAAATGATCCTCTACCCCTAGTGTTTCCATGATGGGCTTCTCTTTATCCTTCAGGTTTCAGATCCAGTGGCACTGCCTTAAAGACATCCTCCTTGATCCATCCCTAGAAAAGAGGTTCCTTCCCTCCCCTCATAGTCTCTCTCTTCCCATCCTTTTTTGTTTTCTTTATAACAATGAGCATCCTTTGCAGTTCTTTATTCTTTGTGTACTTCTTTCACCTCTTTCTATCCAGTTAGACAGAAGTTACTTGAGGACAGTGACAGTATTAGTCTGTTCTCATGCTACTATTAAAGACATACCCAAGACTGGGTAGTTTATAAAGGAAAGATGTCTAACAGACTCACAGTTCCACAAGGCTGGGGAGGCCTCGCAAACGTGATGGAAGGTGAAGAAAGGCACGTCTTACATGTTTTACATGGCGAAGGCAAGACAGCGTGAGCAGGGGAACTGTCCTTTATCAAACCATCAGATCTCATGAGACTTTTTCATGATCATGAGAACAGCACAGAGAAAACCCACCCCCATGATTCAATTACCTCCCACCGGGTCCCTCCCACAACACGCAGGAATTATGGGAGCTACAATTCAAGATGAGATTTGGGAGGGGACACAGCCAGACCATGTCAGTGACAAAGCAAGCCTGTCTTGTTTTCTGTCACATCTCTAGGCTCTGACACTCAGTAGGTGCTCAGGAAGTATTGACTGAAATAACCACACATGAGACGTATCAATTGCCCCCCGCAGAGCTTAGGAGGTCATAGGTTGTATTGGCAGGTGGTAGAAAAAAGAGCTAATCCTGGGGAGGCTTCCTGGTGGGATGCTGCCTCCAGGGCTGGGAATGGCTGAAGCACAGTCTTGGCAGATGGAGAGGAGGGCTGAGAGCAGGGGGATCTTAGAGTTTAAGGGAATCACTGTGTACAGCAGCAGTGCTCCCTCGATTCTCAGAGGAGAGGGTCTAGCCCTGCTCTCCTGGCCTCCAGTGACAGGATAGTGGCTGTTAACACTTGGCCATATCATCGGCTGAGCTGAGTGAGCCCAGGGAGCAGGGAGCTCAGTAGCTGGGCTGCCTGTAATCCCTGATCTTCAATCTCCAGCCTGCTGCCGTAGCAGCTGCAACTCTGCCCCCAAGCCAGACAGAGAGGAGGAAAATAAAAAGAGAAAGAAAGAAACCCACACTAATTCCCTGGGAAGCATTTGAAAACAACATCTCACTGAACAAGGAATGCGTGCAAGGATCATGCGGGTGGCAGGCAGTCTGGTATGCGACCTCATTTCTGTTGCTGATACAGGCCCACCTGCTGCCAGGCGTGGCAGAGCAAGCCACTGCACGGACCTCGCCAAGCAGGAGCTTCTGCCCAGCAAGATGTTTCTCCTGGAAGGAAGCACTGAGGTCCAGCCAGACCTGCAGGGGTCTGAGGAGCAATATTCTTTCCTGTTTTAACATCCCAGGTCAACAGCCATTCCCCAGTGACTGCTAAGTCCGATGAGCTTCCAGCTGAGAAAGCAGATGAAAAATCCACAGACCTGCCTTGAGAGGCTGGTGGTCTGGAGACAGGAGAGAGGACACAGAGAACAGACAATGGGGTCAGTGCGGGAGTGATGAGGGACAAAGGAAGGACCGCCTGAAGCTGACAAGCCCTAGAGCCCCACCCCTCCATTTACTGAGAAGCGCCTAAAGGTCGTGGGTGGCATCCTGGGTGGCGAAGCATCTGTTACCTGGAAGTACTAATGCTCCATGGTCATCCCCACCTTGCCAAGCCCAGCTCCTCCCAGGCCCATGGTTGGATCTGCATGTCCCAGGTAAGACAGAGGATCTGCACAGATGTCATCCAGGGTTCCCTGGCCCCAGAGGCCAGGCAGACAGTAAAAATAAAGAGGCCTGGAAGGTTTTCTGCAAGGATGGCATAGATTGTTAATTTGGGGGCATAGAGTGGTGATGGGAGGCTGGTAATGAGTTGCGGTGCAGAAGTTTTGATGATGGTGATGATGGGATCAGTTGTCACAGTGGCTGTGGTCATGATACTCAAAGAAATAAGGAAGGTGCTGGCAGCGATGCAGAATCATGATAACAGTGGCGATTGTGGCAGTAGTAGAAAGGTGATGGCGATGCAGGCGGTGGCAGTGGAGATGCAGCAGGTGATGATGGGAAGAGAGAGTTTGTGATGACAACAGTGACAGTGGTGACGTTGATGGTGCTGAAGATTGGGATGATGTCCAGACCCATCTCGCACAGGCCCATCCTTCAGAACTGGAAGTGCAGACAGCTGCAGACATCACTTGTCTCCGTCGTCAGGCAAGACTTGCTAAAATCTCTTTGTAGCAGGCTAGCTAACAATAGAGCTTTTTTCGGGGAAAGCATGTTTTCTGATCCATAGTATGCAACCGATTGTCTCTACTGGTCTTTAGCCAGTCCTGACATCCAGGCAGCGGAGAATTTCCAATGCCCCTAAAGACTTCACAGTGGCCTTCTAGAGGCATAGACATGACCTGGCCATCTGGGGAGGGTCCCAAGAAGGGGGATTATCCTGGAAGGATTATTCACAGAGAAAACAATGTCCTTCAGTGGAAGAAGGGGTGGTTTTGCACATTGGGAGACAGTCCAGCTTAGGGAGTAGTGATTATTATTAAAGATCAGGACAGGCTCTTCAAGCAACTCAACCATCAAGTTCCAGCTCCAAAGTCACCTCCTCAAAGAAGACCTCCCTGATTTCCCCTGGCCTGAGGAGGGCCCTGCTGGCCTCCTGAGTACTCCCCTAGCACCTTCTTAGTTCATGATTACATGGACAAAGTTTCATAATAATTGACCACGTGTCTGTTTTCTGCATAGACTGTGCCTTCTTTAAAGGCAGGGACCAGGTCTGCTTGTTGGTAGAACCTGGGGTCTAGTACACACCAGGCAGCTGATCAATGATGGCAGGCATTGACACGGTGGGTTCTCCCTCTGTCCATCTCCTCCTGGTCTTGGTCAGTTCGGCTGCTGTAACAGAGTATCGTAGGTTGGGTGTCTCGCACAATAGACATTTATTTCTCACAGTTCTGGAGGCTGGAAGTCCAAGACCAAATTGCCAACTGATTCTGTTCCTGGTGAGGGCCCCTTTCTTGGCCTTCATAAGGCTGTCTTCTCATTGTGTCCTCATGTGGCAGATAAAAGGACAGAGGAGAGCACATTCTTTGACCTCTTGTTATAAGGCCACTGGTCCCATTCTGGGGATTCCTTATGAACTCATCTCACCCTAATTATCTCTGGAAAGGCCCCACCTTCAAATGCCATCGTATGTGGGTTAGGGCTTCAACATAAGAATTCAGGAGGGGGGACACACACATTCAGTCCACAAAACTGATGGTATCTCTAGAGAGTCATACAGCAGCTCTTCCGAAAGGGCAGGATTAGACAGACCAGGCCTGGTACCCAGCTGGAGAAACTGAGGCTAATGCAGGATGATGCAGAGAAGCTAGGTGAGGACATCCCTGGGACTCTCTGTCTTGTCCTGGGCTGCCTGTCAACTGCTCTTCTCACTGGCATGAACTTTCTGGGCCCTTAAGAAGTTCCAAACTGTCTTAATTAATGACCAGGGACAGTTCAGACCCTGGGGAGGGAGCTTCAGTTTCCAGGCAGGCAGACAGAAGGTGACCACAGGGACAGCTCCCAGCAAGAGCCATCCTCTGGGATGCCCCGGGGAAGAATTGGTTCCCTGGAGGAGTTTAGGGAAAGTAAGTTGGGTTATTGCCTGCTGCCTTCTTGCTGGGATCGGCCTTGGGCTTCTTGAGTGGGGGATTTTTCTTCTTCCCTCACTTCCTTCCACATACAGTTACTGTGGGCTTCCTATATGGCAGGACCCTGGGGCAACACCATGCACTCACTCACCCACCCATCGATATTTACTGAGAACTCACTGTATGCCAGGCACTGTTCTCAGTGAGGGAGATGCAGTGGTGGCTAAGATGGCCACTGACCCCACCCTGTAGAACACACAGTCTAGTAGACATGCAGAGAAAATTTTCCCGAATGAGAATGGGAGTCCCAGAATCTTCCCGAATGAGAGGGAGATAGGGCGTGCCCACAAATAGCTGAAGCACGGGGAAGAGAGGGACCAGGGACACATGGCACAGTGGAAAGAGCACAGGCTTTGGAGGGAGACTGGTGTGGTCCAGATCAGGTGTGCATTCTCACCTCTCCAAGTCTCAGCTTCCTCAAATGTAAAATGGAGATGATACCTGCTTACTAGAGCTGTTAACAGCATTCTTAAAAGGCAACTCCAAGGCCAGGCACGGTGGCTCATGCCTGTAATCCCAGCACTTTGGGAGGCTGAGATGGGCAGATCACTTGAGGTCAGGAGTTCGAGACCAACCTGGCCAATATGGCGAAACCCCATCTCTACTAAAAATACAAAAAAATTAGCTGGGTGTGGTGGCATGTAACTGTAATCCCAGCCACCTGGGAGGCTGAGGCAGGAGAATCGCTTGAACCCAGGAAGCGGAGGTTGCGGTGAGCCGAGATCACGCTACTGCACTCCAGCCTAGGTGACAGAGTGCAACCCTGTCTCAAAAAACAAAGAACAAACAAACAAACACAACGCAACTTCAAAATCTGGAAGAGAGGTGAAATTCAAGGCAGGCGGGTCACTTTTGGCAGGCAGGATCAGAGGGTCCTTTCTTGGGGAGGTGAGTTTCTGGTGAAACCCTGATGGTGGTCCACCAGGGTTTCAGTGTGGGCTTAGCAGAGTGCCTGGTAATGAGCGCACGGTGGTACAGGTCAGTGAAGCAGGCAGCCATGCACCACCGCAGCCGCCTGTTGCTGTTCATTTTTACCTGCATTGGTACTTGAAATTGTTGTGATTATTTGCACTCTTGCTGATTGTCTATCTCCCCTAACTAGGTCATGAGCTCCAGGAGGGCAGCCACATCTCCAGTGTTCAAAGCAGCACTGGTGCAGAGAGAGTGGGCATGCGACTTGCTGGCTGAATGAGTGGGCATGCAGACGGTGCCATTCTGTGGGTCCCGGGGCAGCCTGGGGAGGAGATCATCCATCTATTTGCTCATGACCTTCCACAGATTGAGTTGCTGGGTTTTAGGGACAGCTGGACCCCATTGAGACAAAAGTATGTTGAACTAGTGAAGTTGCAAAGAGGTAGCCACCCCTATTGCTTCCCTTGAGGTATTCATGGTTACTCTCAATATTAGCTTTACTATCTCATTTATCCTGGCAGACAGAAATAGCGAGCCCCATTACCTAGTTCATGCAGCAAAGGAAGCAGAGGCTCGAGAAGGCAGAGTCCCTCTCGGGTTCACACGAATGGAGCTGGGCAGTGTTCCTCCGCAAACTCAGAGCCTGTCTTCAAGCTCAGGGCTTGTTCCAGGAGCCCCACTCGGCACTCAGGTCCTAGACACAGGTGAGCTATGCCCATAGAGGGGCCGCTTTATTTCTGGGCTTTCACTTCTATCCATGCACCATGGGATGTTGTGTAAATCACTCTCCTCCCTGAGCCTCAGTTTCCTCACCGTGCTGTGTGCATGAAAGTTTCCACTTGCCTGCTTCACAGGAGGGTGACCACATGGGTACATAATCCGACACGGGGCCATGCAAACTGCAGGTGCTCACACCTGAGTTTCTGCTTCCTCTTTCCTATCTGGGCTGCTGATGTGCAGCGTGTTACAGAGAGAAGAGGTGGCCCAAGGAGCTACCCTGACGTCGGGTGCAGAGGGCAGGCAGGGACACCCACTGGTGGGAGTGACGCAGATGTGGGGCAGCGGGACAGAGGCCTGAGGGCAGGAGGTGAGAATGAAAGAAGTGAGTGAGGCCACCTAGAGCTGAGCAGGGCCACTCTGCAGCACGAGTGAGAACAGCACAGACTTGCCGTGTCATACAAATGATAAACAACAATAACAACAAGAGTTTGCGTGTAATGAGAAGGACTACAGAGACCAAATTACCTTGGTAATAGATTGAGGATGTCAGGGGCTCATTTGTTTCTTGAGGGAGGGGCTGAGGATTGCATTCTCTCTGTCTCTCTCTCTCTCTCTCTTTCTCTCTCCCTCTCCCCCTCTTTTCTCTCTCTCTCTTTCCCTCCCTCTCTCTCTCCCCTCTCCCTCTTTTAATCCCTCTCCCTCTCTCTCCCCCTCTCCATCCTTCTCTTTGTCCTTTTCCCTCTCCCTCTCTTTCTCCCTCTCCCTCTGTCTCTCCTTCTCCCTCTCTCTCCCTCTTCCCACTCTCTTTCTCTCACTCCCTATCTTCCTCCCTGTTTTTCTCTCCCTCCATCTCTCTCTCTTCTTCCTTCTCTCTCTCCCTTTCCCTCCCTCTCTCTCTCCATCTGTCTCTCTGTGTGTGTCTCTCTCTGATACACACACACACACACACACACACACACACACTGGATTGCTCAAGGTAGGAAGAGGGAGGATGAAGCCCTGGCAGAGAGTAAAGCCCAAGCCTGTGCTGGCAGATGTCAAAGACAGTCCTGTGGGGCTCAGAAGGGGAGCATGGTGGTCAACACTGCAGCTCATCAAACATTCCTGCTCTCACCTTAGGAACGTCAGGTGGGTTTGCATTTCCTGGCCCCCTTATAGTTGCTGGACCACCGGGTTTTTGGGGGAAGTGATGCATACCGCCTTTGGGCTGCAGCTCTTCATGGCTGGGACAAGACCCTGTAGAATTCCTTGCCCTTTGCTGCAGTGACTGTGGAAGTACACATAGACTTGACAGGTCCATCAACCTGGGTCCTGCAAGACGATGAGGCAGCTGAGACCCCTGTTGTGATGGATGCAGAGCCAGAGAAAGAAATGTTTGTTGATGTAAGCCACGGCTGGAGAAAGAAATGTTTGTTGATGTAAGCCACTAGAGTCAGGGATCATTGTCACTGCAACATGACTCATCCAGCCCTGACTAACACGGGTCCCCACTTTGGGGCCAGCACTAAGAAGGTGAGTCCCAGTTCAAGGACTTGCACAGCTGTTCAGAACCACAGCTCCTAAACACAGATTTCCCGGTCAGATGGAAACTCCCCAAACCTCCAGGGTGGAAGAGGAATCCCTCAGCCTTGAATCATCTGCTGGGTTGGTCCTGGCATTGCTTTGTTTTGCTGGCCATGACGTTGCTCCAGGGGTTACAAGTCACTGCTCAGCTCAGGAAATAAAAATCAGACAGAATGTCCAGGATCATGGAGACAGAAGGTGATCTGTCAGCTGAACTTGACTTTTTCAATTACTTTTTAGGTCATCAGATGACAGAGCACTGTGGTTTTGGGAGACAGGGCCTGGAACATTATCCAGGTTGGTCCAAAAAGTGGCGATTGTCATTAACTATGGTCTCATCTCAGCCCCTTACGATGAGGTGGGAAACTGAGGCTTATGTTTTCAACGTCATACAGACACATTATGGTGTTCTGAATGTCCCTGGAACCTCCCTAAGGCCTCTCTCCATTTTACCCAGCTCTGAGGTCTCCAAGAACCTGAGTATTACTTTCACATCTTATTTAGGGTGATACAAGGGGTGAAGTGAACTTTGTGAGATAAAAACTCATACCTGAGGCTTGAGTCTCAGAGGCTGGATCACGCTGCACACCCTCCTGCCAGGCGGGTAAAGATCCGGCCGGCTCTCTGCCTCTCTCTTCATCATCTGGAAGCTCAGCTGGAATCTCACCCCTAAAGTTTCTCACTGTTTGGGGTGAGCTGGCATCTGGAAATTCTTTTCTGTAACCTCTCCACCTCTGCTCTCATAAATAATCCACTCCTGGCCTTTGTTCCTGGGAGGTGTTACGCTTCAGGCCTTGAATCATGCCCTCAGTTCATCTCTGGACCCCTTCCAGGTGCCACATTGCTCGGCAGCTCTGCATAGATTGTGCCTTCACTGCTTCCCCTGGTCCATATATTATACACTCACATAGTCACCCTAATAGCCCTCACCGCCTAAAAACATAAATCACGCTGAAAAAAGGAGCAAAGTGCTTGAGCATCTTAAGCTGGAATAATAGTAACAGTAGCGAACGCCGAGGCAGAGTTTGCTCTGCGCCAGGGACTGCTGAAAATGCTCCAGACACGTCGACTTATTTCCTCCACGTGACAACCCCAAGGGCTGGTGTAATAATTTTTCTGTTCAGGAAATTGAAGCTCAGAGCAGTTAAGCAACTTGCCCAGGGTCACACAGGGATGAGCATCAGAGACAGTACCTAAAGCCTGCGTGCTGTGCCTTGAGTCTCCCTCCTTCCCCGCTATACTACATGCCTTTCTGGAAGGAAACAGTGGGTCCTCAAATTCAATTCTATTTTGGGATAAAGCACAGAAAGACAAAATGACTTTCTTTCACTCCCACAGAAAGTTAGTGGCAGACTCAGGAACAGATCCACTCCCCATCAGTTCCATTCCACGGGCCCTACATCCCTCCCATGGGGCATCCTTTGATCTGTGCCAGGCTGCATGGCTCTGTCTTCTCTCTTCCCTGCTCCACCTCCAGGGCTTCCTCCTTATCCCCAAAGACCCAGCCTCCAGTGGAAGAAATGGCCCACTCCTCCTTCCAGGGAACCATACTAAGCAATCTGCTTTTCTCCAGGCACATCTGGAAGTGATCCAGAAATGGCACAGAACTGCAAGAGAGATGCATCCCCAACCACCCGCCTCAGTGCTGGAGCTGTCAGCCATGGAGGACATGCTAACAAGAGGGAGGGGATTACCACCAGGCCAGGACCTGGTATAGCCGCTAAAAATTCTTCAGAAGAGACTGGGGCTGTATTCTGCTTGGTTGCACCTGGTTTCTTGCCCTACCTAAGCCCAGACTCCTGTAGCCTTCCCCTTAAACACCTCTGCTTGCCAAATAGGCAATGCTGGTCCTGAGACAGAAATTCCTACTTACCAAGGAATCCTAGAGTGGAAAAATAAAATAAAATAAAATTGGGAGCTAAGCTATTTGGACACAAAGGCATAAAAATGCTTCAGTGGGCTGAGTGCGGTGGCTCACGCTTGCAATTCCAGCACTTTGGGAGGCTGAGGTGGGCGGATCACAAGGTCAGGAGTTCAAGACCAGCTTGGCCAACATGGTGAAACCCTGTCTCTACTAAAAATACAAAAATTAGCCAGGTGTGGTGGCGCATGCCTGTAATCCCAGCTACTCAGGAGGGTGAGGCTTGAACCCAGGAGGTGGAGGTTGACATGAGCCAAGATCTCGCCACTGCACTCCAGCCTGGGTGACAGAGAAAACAAAAAGGATGAGAAAACAAAGGAAAAACAAAAAGGAAACAAAAGAAAACAAAAAGAAAAACAAAAAACAATGGACTTTGGGAACTTGGGGGAAAAGGTGGGAGGCAGGTGAGGGATAAAAGACTATACTTTGGGTATAGTGTACACTGCTTGAGTGATGGAGGCACCAACATTTCAGAAATCACTACTAAAGAACTTATTCATGTAATAAAACACCACCTGTTCCCCAAAAACCTATTGAAATAAAAAATAAAATAAAATAAAATAAAATGGGGTGGGGGTCTGAGGCAAAAACAGGTTCCAGCTAGGGGATAGGTAAGTCTCAAGGGTCCTTTGGAAAACAGGTGAGAAGTAGAATTAAGAAGAAAACCCCCAGAGTTCTGAATTTACCTCCTCAATGACATACCATGGAACATTAAAACTAATCAGCTATGCAATGATTTTTATTATAGAAGCCAATAAAATGGGAAAATTACATTTTCACTGTTAACTGTTAGGCTGAGTTTTTTGAACCTTATATTTTATAGCCTCATGGTTCCTCAATATTTTTTTTAATATGCTCTTTCAGACTGGGAAAAGTCCCTTTTAAACATTCTGCATACAGCATACAATAGATAGCATTATTGTTCATAAGTTTTCACTGACCCGCATTCCCCTTTGCCATATAATGTACAGTAGAGAAGGCACTGCACAGCTTTCTGCACCGTTGACTTTGGGAGTGTGTATTAGGTTGTTCTTGCACTGCTGTAAAGAAATACTTGAGACTGGGTAATTTCTAAGAAAAAAGATTTAATTGGCTCATGGTTCTGCAGGCTGTACAGGAAGCATAGCAGCATCTGTTTCTGGGGAGACCTCAGGAAGCTTCCAATCATGGCAGAAGGTAAAGAGGGAACAGGCATGTCCCATGGCAAAAGCAGAAGCAAGTGAGAGGGAGCTGGGGTGGAGGTGCCATACACTTTTAAATGACCAGATCTCATGAGAACTCACCATCGTGAAAACAGCACCAAGTCATGAAGGATCCACCCCATGACTGAAACACCTCCCTCCAGGCCCTACCTCCAGTAGTGGGGATTACAAGTCAACATGACATTTGGGCAGGGACAAATATCCAAACTCTTTCAATGTGGCACTGTGACTCGCTTAGGTGACTTGCAGTATGCAGTGTGTGTTTCTACTTGTCCTTTGCAAAATTTCTGTCTTCTGTCATGAACAGGGCATACCTCAAATTTCCTGGTTCTGGGATGAGAGAAAACCTAACCCACAGCTGGAGACTGGAGCCTGGAGCCCCATCATGCCAAGTTGCAGCTGGTCCACAGACCCATAAGCACAGAGTAGGTGCGTGGTTGTTAGCCATTGTGATTTGGAGTTGATATGCAGCTTTATTGCAACAAAACCTGACTAGTTTGACACATACACTTATGGATGCAGAGAATCTTAGAATCTCAAGTTTGGAAGAACCAACTTTTTCTTAATAATAATGGCCATCATTGATCGAGGGCTTATTAAGTGCCAGGCTCTGTACTAGATCATTTAAATGCAGCATCATTTTCTGTTGGGTAAATGGAAACTCAGAAGGGTCAGGTAGCTCGCCCGAGGTCACTTAACTAATTAGTGGTAGAATCAGAACGTCAGACTCAGGTCTGGCTGGCTCCAAAAGCCGCACTCATCCATGCTGACCTCACTTCTTGGGGTTGGCCCACCTCAGCCTTCCCTGCTCCAGGCCTCTCTGACATTGACTCATCCTCCAAGATCCTTGCCAAAGTTTCCATCAGTGCGCTTTTGAGTCCTTTCATTAAACAAAAAGGAGCTTATCTCCTCCCCCACAAAGGGCACTTCATCTTCGAACATTTCTGGTTATTGGAAATTCTTCCTCGTATTGAACCAAAATCTTTCACTCTGAAACATCTGTTCTTTGGTTCTGAATTTTTCCCCTGCCTGGGAAAAACCCCATGTTTTCCCTTCTCTGGACTAAACACCCCTACTTCCTCTAGCTGTCCTCAAGAAAACACATTTTTATTGTGAAATATTGCATGCAGAAAAACGCATACAATACAAAAGCACAGTTTCATAAATAACTCTAAAGTGAGTCCCATGTAAGTCCTTCCAGGCCAGGAGATGGAATTTTGTCACCTTCCAAAGACCCCATGTGTCCTTTCTTTGTTATTATTTGTGCCCCTCAACCTGCTGTGACCCCTGTGTTGACATGGATGATAATAATTTCCTGGCTATTCTTTATAGATTTTTTACTTGTTTATCCACACCTAAATATTACAGTTTATTTCTGCCTGTCTGTGAGCCCTATGTGAATGGCATCATACTGTAGTACTCTTTCATGCCTTGCTTCTTTTAATTTACATGATAAGGTTCATATTGTAGCTTGTAGCTATATTTCATTTATTTTCCTAGTTGTATGGTATTCCTTCCACTGTGTGAATATATTACAATTTGCATGTCCATCCTATTGTTGATGGACACTCAGGATGTGTCAAAGTTTGTGTTTTGATGCCCAGTGGTGCTGTGAATGTTCTGATACAGGTACTTAGATCATATGTCTAACAGTTTCTTTTGAATCACGGGATATGGACATCTTTATTAGATAATTCCAAGCTGCTTTCTAAAGTGATGGAAACTAGTTCATACACCCACCAGCAGATTTTGTGAATTTCCATTCCTCTTCTAGCATAACATGGCTTAGTTCCAAGTGGCCTTCTTTTTTCTTTTCTTTTCTTTCTTTCTTTTTTTTTTTTTTGATGGAGTTTTGCTCTTGTTGCCTAGGCTGGAGTGCAATGGTGCAATCTCGGCTCACTGCAACCTCCTTCTCCCTGGTTCAAGCACTTCTCCTGCCTCAACCTCTCAAGTAGCTGGGATTATAGGTGCCCACCACCACACCTGGCTAATTTTTGTGTGTGTGTATTTTTAGTAGAGATGGGGTTTCACCATGTTGGCCAGCCTGGTCTTGAACTCCTGACCTCAGGTGATCCACCCGCTCCGTCCTCCCAAAGTGCTGGGATTACAGGCATGAGCCACCACACCTGGCCCCAAGTGGCCTTCTTATCCTGGCTATGTGATCTTCAGATAGCCTCCACACATGCATACACAATGCATTCATATTCACAAGGTGTGCACAGATGCCCACACATGCATACTTGCCTAACAATACGCGAGTTATATGGACAGATAAGAAATCCCATTTGACTAGGTTTTAGAAGACACACAATCTACTAGGAGAAATCACTGTGACAAAGAAGAAGCTGGTTCCACTTCATCACCATCCTAATTGTGCACTTATATGAGTGGATAAAACATAAAAGTGAGTTCACCTGAGTTGCTCATTGTGGAAGACTGGATTAATGGGTCTGCCTCTTGAATTCCTGGCATGTATGATAGGATTATACCTCCACACTGTTGGGCATGCTTCTTTGCAATGCCCTCCCACTGCGGCATGACTGTACATCTCTATCTCTTGAGCTGGGGTTCAGTCATGTGTCTCGCTTTGGCCAACTGAAAGCCAGCAGATGTAGCTCAAGTCATCTTGAGGTGCACTTGTGCCTTTCAGCCTGTGCTCTCTCCTTCTGTGAAACCTGGGAAAAGAATGGGGGCTCACGTGGAGCAGCACAACCTTGGCCGAGCCCAGCCTCGGTCAGCAATCCACAGCCACCATGAAAAATGCTGTCATTGTAGGCCGTGGAGATACTGCAGTTGTCTGATATGAAGCCATAGTTAACCAAAACCCTCATCATTGTCATCATCACCATCACTCTCTTAACAATAGCTACCATGTATGTAGCATTTCACCATCTCTCTGTAGTAGACAGCTTTATTATCTCCATTTTGCAGTGGGAATCTGAGGCTCAGAGAGGTGAAGAGACTCTCCCAAGGCCACACAATTAGCAAGAGGAGTGATCATAGTTTATACTTAGGTCTCTCTGACAAGAGCTCATGCCCAGCTTGGGGAGTGGTAGGGGGAGCCTTTTAAAGCACGTTTTAAAATCACTGTGTTAGATCGGTATTTGTTAAAGCTGTGATGAAAAGCATCAGAGGACACAGATGTCACACTCACAAAGCTGTTCCATGGTCAGACTGAGATACACAGGGGAACAGCCAAAGGGTGGGGCCTTTTAGTGTGCTCACTCCTGTGTGGTCAGCTCAGGTTGGTGGATTTTCTCCCTGGTGTTAGAATCTGACAATGGAACCACTGTCTTGTGTTCATGGGGCTAGAAACCATCAGAGATTTGGAACAGGTCAAAGCTGGGTTGGAGCTGTGGCTGGACCTCTTACCACAGGCGTGTCATTGACTCACCCGAGGCTCCATTCCCTCATGTGTAAAATGGAGGGTGAAAATCCCTCCATGCCAGTCCCCAGTTTGTTGTTAGGAACAGAGGGAACGAAGGATGCAAAGAGTTTGTAAATAATGAAACCCTCCACAGACGTTGGTGGTTGTCACTTTTCTTGTTATGATGACAGCGTGGGTCCCTCTTGCAACCAAGCAAGGATGCAAACGGCTCCAAACCAGCAGCACAGATCTCCTGGCTGATCCTGTACCAAGAGGATGGGCAGGAAGGAGGCAGAGCGTGAGAGCCTGAGATGTGAACAGCAGTGAGAAGGATCAAGGTCTCTCGGGTCTCGGGACCACCCTTCGGGTTGGCTGAGCCCATGATGGGTTCTCGCAGGAGCTCGTGTTGTTTCCTTGCCTTCCCACCCCAGCCTGGGAAGACTTGCATTTGGGAGAGGAATGTTCCCATCTCACCACTCAGAGAGAGAAGCCTGAATTGCAGAGACCACGAGGATGGCTGAGTAGACTCTGAGGCTCCAGGAGAGCCTAGTCAAATTCCTCTTCTGAGGGCCAGAGTATGCTGCGGCCCCTAGAGCGGGAACATAGGGTGGGGAGGCCATCGTGAATGTCCCACGCGCTGCAGAACAGCAGGAAGGAGGCCTCTGCCTTGACCTTCAGCTTTTATGTGCTTTAGCTTCTGTGAAAGCTCTTTCATTTCTCCCCAGAACAGCATCTGACAGCTCTCCTCACTCCTCTGTATGCGAGGGTTTCTTTGTTTGGCTGAATAAAGAAGCTTGTTACCGGAGAAAATGCCTTGGCAAGTGTCAGTGAAGATATCTGTTTCCTTGAAGAAACTCCTATAAAACCTTTCAAGCTGCTGCTTTTGAGTCCCAGAGCCCCTTGGATCCAAAGACCTCTCTGTTTTCCACTTTCTCTAGCCATTGCTTGGTGATTTTCCAAGTCTCTCTCCTGCTGCAGGAAAGGTGAGCCCTGCTTCTAGAATCCCTGGGGACACTTGGCAAGTACCTTGTCTCCATCATTTCGCTTTCCTCATGGTTGACCTGAAGCCCAGACCCCAGTGCTGGGGCAGGGAGGAGAGTGAGTTTGCATCAGGCAGGGTCAGCAGAAGGCATTCACCTGCGGTCAGCCCAGGGGTTCAGGTTTCCCAAGATCCGACTGGGTGTTCATGAAGTTTCTAGCACCTAGGCTTTGTCTGGCTCAAGGGAAGGCAACAGCAACATGTCTGCCTGTGGGCTGAGGTGCCTGCTTCTCAGCAAAGATGTTTCCATCCACCCTCATCTTCCCTTCTGGTTTCTGTGCCCCTCAATCCCCACGTTCTTTGCAGCCCCGGGACGTATCTCTCTCTCTCTCACCTCTCGGTGCCTTTACACACAGGACTGCCCTCCTGGGATGCTCCCTTTCTCTCATGGACCCAGCTCCAACATCACCTTCCCATGGAACCTTCCTTGACTGCCCAGGGACCCCCAGTCACCTGTCTCTCTCCTCTGGGCCTGCTTTGATTTTAGCACCTGCCGCCTGATACCATGCCATGTGACCTACTCTCACGTCCGTCTCCTGCTAGGCAGGAGATTCTTGGTGGTCAGGAGCTGGTCTTAGTGGCTGGTGTTCCGCAGGGGCTATATCAATCTGGCTTTCTAAGATTCATCTTCAAGGATGAATCTGTCCATGTTGCCTTTGGTGAGGGGAAGGAGAGTCACTGGGAGGACAGAAAGGACAGAGAGCTAGTATAGCCATACAAACATGCTAGGTTCCAGAATGTACTAGGTTCATGAAAAACAGAAACAAATGCTCAGCGATAGTCCAGAAATACCTAGGATGACCCGACCCACCTTCTGTGTGACCCTCAGCATCTAGACCACATGAGAGAGAGAATCTGAGGGTCCTGTTTGCCTCCATCTGGAACAAAGCACCACAATCCCCCCAGGTCTCCTTAGAGGTCATAGGCTTCCCTTACAGACATGGCTTGCCTGATGTGCTGAGGATAGCAGGGTCACAACACAGGCCAAAGCCAATCTGTAGAAGGATACACCTAGGGGCTGAGTGCAGTGCCTCACGCCTGCAATCCCCGCACTTTGGGAGGCCGAGGTGGGCAGATCACAAGGTCAGGAGTTTGAGACCAGCCTGGCCAACATGGTGAAACACTGTCTCTACTAGAAATACAAATATTAGCCAGCCGTGGTAGTGGGTGCCTGTAATCCCAGCTACTCGGGAGTCTGAGGCGGCAGAATCACTTGAACCCGGGAGGCAGAGGTTGCAGTGAGCCGAGATCACACCATCGCACTACAGCTTGGACAACAAGAGTGAAACTCCATCTCGAAAAAAGAAAAAAAAGAAGGATACACCTAGGATGTGTTTCCTGCAAGGGGAGAGGGGACAGTAGGAGGGCAGGCCCCCAGAGACTCCTGGTCCCCTCTCACGCAGCACACTCCTTTCAGAGTGGAAGGAAGGCTGTCGGAAGGGGGCCTCACTTTGAGATGCGAAAGCATCTGGCCTCACCAAGGGAACTGAGAAAGGCAGCAGGAAGGATGTTGAGTGAAAGAAATGTGGAGTCCCTGTGGCATTCCAGAACCTGCAGGGGACCCACAGAATTCTTTTCTTGGAGTCCCAGTTCAGGCCTTCCGTGGATGAAGTCTTAGTATCCAGAGTGCCCTGATCCCCAAGCAATAAAAATAACTATGGTGTGTTAAGCATGCCGTGTGTATGTAAGCATGCCATGTGTATGTAAGCATGCCATGTGTATGGGCGTGCATGATTCCACTGAATCCTCCTTGCAACCTGATGAGGTTAGGTCTTAGTCTTGTCCTATTTCACAGGTGTGCAAATGGGACTTGGGTTGGCGAAGTGACCTGCTTCAGGACATAGAAGGACCAGGCCTTGAGCCCAAGTAGACTCCAAAGCATGTGCTCTTGATCTCTGTCTTACACTGCCCACATGGCATGTCCCGGCAGCCCTGGTTCCCAGACTCACCACTCCCCAGTGTCTGCCTCTGCCTGCCCCAGCTCCCTGAAAGCTGCCTCTTGTCTCTGGGTCATCTGAGGGGACTGCCCCACTTCATCTGCCTGGTGGTGTCTAGAGATGAGCCCCACTGTCAGCAGCAGGAATTGCCAGCCATTCCATAGTTCTTTGCTGCCCAGGAGACCTGGGACCACTCAGGGACATCTCAAGGACACGGAAAGGACGTGGTCAAGTCTGAACACAATCTGCCTAAGGCTCACTGGCCCCTGGGTGAGCTTTGGCCTTAGCTGTCCTTTGGAGGTGTTTTTGTTCCTTCTGTGGGTCCTGAACTATGCCCACCCCCCGGCTGAATGGGCTGGGGTCTGATACACCACCTCCCTCCGCAGTGACTCTTGCCCATACCCTAGACAGTCCCCTTGACTCCCAGACACTGACTGCCACAAACTGCTGGGCCTTACCCTCCACCAAGTACTTCTGAGAGCAGAGATGCAATCATAACACACGCTGCTTTTCATGGAGGCAGGATTATGTGCCAGGCATAAGCTTGGTGGCTTCATGGTCTTATCGCTTCTAATCCTCACTGGATCTCACTGTACAGATGAGAAAACTGAGGCTCAGAGTGAGGGAATGTCGCCCCCAAGGTGGCAAGGCTGACATTCCGGGCTCTCTGACCTCAAAGCCCAGGCTCCCTTTAGTCCCTGGACACTGTGAGTGGATGGACCACCCCCTCAAAGGTCATCATTTGTCCTAGGCTTGGTGCTCCAGCGTGGGACTCAACTGCACTCCAATCTGGCGTTTTTTTCTTACTATGTGCCCTGCATTGACAAGAGCTCAGAGTAAAACCACCAAGGACTCCAGCAATAGAGCCAGGATTTTGCCCATGAAGTGCTGTGCTTTGGCGTGGCTCCACCCTTCTCGTATGTGGGTAGACCAGCTGATAGCCATGTGAAGCGTAACAATCACAGTCATCAAAATGCAGACCAACATCTAATGAGCATTTCTTGGCTGCCCAGCACTGTACCAAGCCCTTTTCATGCCGTAGGTTACAGAGAGAGGGGCATCCTCTATTGCCTGGCATCAAGGATCCAGGAGACAGAGGGTCTCCTTGCTTTTCCCAGAAGCCTGGACAACCGATCTGTCACCAGGTCCACTCAGCCCAACACAGCCCTATCTTCCCCCTTGCCTTTTCCAGATGACATAATGAGATTTTTGCTTTGCTGCAAAAGTGGGGAGGGGGGAAAAAACACCCTCAACAACCAACAAGAAATAATTAGCGCACATTGTGTCATTAAACACTAGACTTTAATTAAATCGCATGGAGATAAATACCTCTAACGACTGGAAATCTGGGGACTGTAGACAGCAAAACACTCAGCATAATGGAGTAATAGACTCCGCAAATAGCGTCAAGTCAGGGATTCTGACTTGATTAAGAATCTGCCTAAATTGGGTTGTCACCTCGCATGCTGCACCTACTACCTGAAAATTGCTCATTATCTTCTCCATTTGATCTTCTTGGAGCTAACAAGCCTTTGTGGAAATCAGTCCAATGATCAAAGGACCCATTTATTTGGAACTCTTTCCCTTGTCGGGGTCCTCGCTGCTGGTGCCTCCTTTCTCCCTTTTTTATTTGTGATGAATCATCACCTGGCAGCAGCCTGTGTTGAGGTCGGGCTGGAGGTGACCTCTGTGATTTCCGAGATGACCGTCCCTTCTATAATCCTTACTTCGGGAGCCTGGGCGCCGGGCTCCAGAGGGCAGCAAGGAAGTCTGTCTCTTGCCTTTTCCACCCCATCAGCAGTCAGCCGCCAAATCCAATCCCTGACACCCCCTTTGCATCTGACCTCTCTGCCTTATGTTTGCTGCCACTGCCCAAGGTCAGCATACCCTGTGTCAGCAGAGCATAAGAATATCCAACCACTTTCTTTATCTCTCTCCCACTCTGGCTGGAGTGACACTTCTAAAGCACTGCTCTGATTAAACAGCAAGTCTTCCTCATTTCCTACAAGATGACAAGCAAGTTCCTTAGTCGACTTTCAGAACCTTCTCCATTCTGATCCCAACCTACCTCTCCAGTCCCCCGATGGATATGTCTACAGTTTTTTCCAGAAGGCCTCTGTGCTCCGTCACACTGAGCTACTCACATTCCCTAATCCAACCCTACCTTTTCATAAACCTCTTAGCCTTCGCTCATTCTGTTCCTCCCACTCACTATGCTTTTCCTCATTGGCTCAGCCTGTCAATGTTACATGCACTCCTCAGGGCCTGCCTAGAATATTCCTCAGCCATGAAGCCTTCTGTAAAAGCTGAACTCAGAAGTGTTTGCTTCAGGGTCAGCCGAAGTCTAAATTCTAGCATAATATCATAAGCCGAGAGGCCTGCGGTATGCACCCGTTCATTTACCTGCACGTTGGAAAGTGTCCACTATGCACAGGACACTGAAGCAGGCTCTGGGGATGAGACAATGAGCCAGAGAGCAGCCTCTCTGCCTGCATAGAGCCTAAGGGATTCTGGGGACAAGAGAACATTGAGCCAACATGGTAAAGTGTGTGGGGTGCAGGGGCCGGGGAGCTGGGGCGTTAAGGAGCCTGGGGCAGGGCCAAAAAGGGAACATTACCCATGTGGCTAGAGGCCTTGGGGGACATCTTAGAGAGGAAGGACGGGTGGAATTAGCCAGGCATCTGGGCAGAGGGAAGTGCAGGTGAGCCCCTTTTACAGACCTGAAGATAATCTGTGGGGTTGGAGCTTAAGACTGAGGGGTGTGGGGTCAGAGGGCAGGAAAAGAGGTAAGTGAGCAGCACAGCCAGAAATGTCGAGGGATTCAGACCAAATCCTTTAGACTGGACGGGGAGCCACTGAAAAGCCTCTGAGCCTCGGTGTGTCCATCTGTAAAATGGAGAATTCTCACACACAGATGACTGAGCAGGCCTGGGGCTGAAATACAACCCTGCATTGGTGGGTCTGCCATCCAGGTGGCCCTTAGGAAACCTGGTTGCCAAGGCTGTCCCCTCCTCAGGGCATCCCTCCCAAGAGTGAGCAGAGTCCTGCTGTTTATCCCCTTGGTCATAAGCTGCTTGAGGACAGGAACTGTCTGCATCTCCCTGAGCCTTGAGATGGAGGTAATGACAGGGCCTGCCTTACAAGCACGAGGAGGGGTTGGGGGTTAATAATGGTGGCTAACAGGCATTCAGTGTCTACTGAACTATTGAGGGCATATTTTTTTCTTTCATGCATTCATTTATTAAATAAATGTTGAATGAGTACCTACTACAGGCCAGGTACTTTCCTAGGTACCTGGGATATATCTATGAATAAAAGGCAGATCTCTAGCCTCATGGAGCTTATATTCCAGCAGGAGAAAGATGGACTATCTATCTGTCTATCTATCCATCTATTATCTATCTATCTCATCTATCCATCTATTATCTATCTATCTATCTATCTATCTATCTATCTATCTATCTATCTATCTATCTATCTACCTACCTACCTATCCATCCATCCCTCTGTCTATCTAAAAAGCATGAATAAAGTTTATAGTTTGTGAGAAGGTAATGAATGCTATGAGAAAAGAAACCAAAAGGAGGGCAGGGTAAGGAAGATGAAAGCCCAGGACTGCAATTCTTAAAAGGGTGATGAGGATAACCTTTTTATATTCACTCATTGCATCATTTACAACAATCTTATAAAGGAGTGCTAGTATTATACCCAATTTACAGATGAGAAAAGTGAGGCCACAGAGAGGATTAGTCAAGGAGTCAACCAAGTGGAAGTTCTGGTATTTAATTCATGTACACAGCAAGTCATTAATAAATGGTAGTTTCTGATAATGATGATGACGTGATGATATTGGGGGGGTGGTTGCGTGCAGCCAGTGATCATTAAATGTTTCTGTAGTTGAAATTAACTGAATTAACTCCTCCAAGGAAGACAGACAAATCTCAGAACTCCAACAGCACCTCCCAGCTCTGGGTAGAGGAAAGCCTTGGCTACACAAATGCAATCGTGAGGAGGGAGCCCGGCCCCCCTGCATTCCCATCTCTTTCCCAGATGTCCCATTTCAAGGGCCCAGCCTCTCCAAAGGGAAGGCGAGGGAGGCAGATGCCTGGACTCAGGGAGAATGGGGAGCTGGAGCCGGATGACAGCTGTGAGGCAGGGAGTGACCAAAGAAAAGACCCCACTGCAGAGCAGAGTCAATAATTCACACGGCTCCTTTAAATATGTAGGTCTCCAGCTACTTAAGATGTAGACCTGTACTTTTGAATATATGTATGTATATTTTGCAGTTTGATCACAGAGACACGGACACCATAGACAGGATGACAGGGGTGGAAGGGCGTGGAGGGGCGCTGGAACCCTTGGGGACATGCAAAATAGTTTTGCAGGTAGGAGGAAGAAGTGTGATATTGAAATACTAACCATCACCATCATATACCAAACGCTTGTGGCGTGCTGGCCATCGTGTGAAGTGCCTTATCTGAAACTCATTCATTCACTCATTTAGCCTTGCTGGCTCTGGAACCAAACAGCCTAAGTGTGAATCCTGGCTTCACCTCGTGTGGCTGACAGTGTAACCCTGGACACACAACTTCACCCTCCTTTGTCCCAGTCTCTTCTGTAAAACAGGGTAATAAGAGAAATAAATAAGTTTATGCATGTGAAGTGCCTAGAACAGTGTCTGCCATAAGAGCTCAATCAATATTGTTATTTTTACTATTGTTACTGTTGTTACTATATTTACTATTTTTATTTTTACTATTGTCAATATCATGATTCATTCGCTCATTCTTTCAAAAAATATTTACTCTGCTCTAATTATGTGATAGGCGCCGTGGGAGTACAGTGGCGAACTTAAAAAGGCAGTTTCTGCCTTCAAGGATCCTCCACTGGGGACACAGATAATAAGGCAATAAAAAATTAATCAACAAGACAAATTCGGATTGCCATAAGGGCTGGGAAGAAAGTGAACAGGCTGGTGGGATTCGGGGCAACTAGAGAGGGGAGACTCTTTTAGCCAGGTGGTCGGGGGCTCTCTGAGGAGGTGGCTTTGCAGCTAAAATTTGAAATACGAAAGAGAACCCAGGAAAGGGAGTTCCAGGCAAGGGAAACTGCTAGTGCAAAGGGCCGAGGTAGAAAGTAGCTTGATGTGGTTGGAGAAAGGAAAGAAAGTCGCCATGGCTGGAGAGTAGCATAGCCCTCTTCAAACCTCTCCAGGGGACTGGGAACATCTCAAGGACACAGAAAAGGAAGCCCAGAGAAGTACGCAGATTTGCCTTGGACTTCACCACTGATAGTGGTAACAACAATACAGGAAAATAGGTCTGTCCAGCTCTACAGCCTGGGCCCCTAACAAATGCACTGACTACTGCTAAGTAGGAGCACAGGCTCCACAAATACAGCCCAACTTCGGTAAGTCCAGTGCTAACTGGTGGTGACCTGAGTGTCCCAAGAGAGAAGCAGCCGGGCTATACCTGGGAGATCTGAGAGTGACTCAAACCAGCCACCTACAAAACGCTGCCAAAGAGAGGCCCTGCTGAACCCTCCTTCATGAACGCATCAAAGACCTTCCAATTAGCATCTCCGTGGGTATCAAACCAGCCACCCAAAGCAACGTGAAATTGTAGTATGGGCTCACACTGGCAGTGGGGAAAGGAAGCTGGGCCCTGCGGTTGGCAGGATGGGGTGTTCATGGAGCCCATTTGTGTACCAAGTTCTGAGCTGCTATCTCTGCATCACTGATTCCTCATAGTTACTCAGAGCTGTAGGTATTGTCCTTCTTGTATTAGTAACACGGGGCTCAGAAATAACAAGTAATTTGACCGAAATTACAGAGCCAGAAAGCAGGGTGGAGGAGGAAACTGGCTTCTCTATTGGCACCTATCGCTGGTACCAGCTGCCCAATGCCTAGGCTAAGAAGCTTGATGCCGCCTCAATTGACCCATCTTTTGCAACAGTCACTAATCGGCCAGGTTCTTTCATGCCAGAGCCTTGTGAGAGGTGGTCACATTTTTCCATAACCAAGGTGGCCATTGCATCTGGGAATTAACAGCAAGCTTTTCCAAATTCTTAATGACACTCTAAGGGAATCCAGGAGAAGCTGGGGTAACAACTCTGAGACAAGACAAGTTAGCTTTGGGGGCACTGAATTGTCTTAATGGAATGTGGTCAAATGTGACCGGGGTAGGGGAGGATTACCTCCCACCGGGGAGAGAACAGGAGTGTTTGTGGTCGTACCCGGCAATCCATGCACTGGCTCAATTAGGCATCATTTGATTGGGGCTGTAAATTCTAGAAAGGCAGAAATGTTTGTCTTTTACAGTGTGAAATCTCCCAGGCCCAGGACCTAGTGCCTAGTAGGGGTTTCAATAAACAGGTACTGAATAATAACAATAACTCACGCTTATTAAGTGCTTACTAGATGCCAGACACTCTGCTAAGAACTTTACAAGGGTGGTACACAACCTCAGCTGCAAATGCAGCTGCATCAGGAGATCGAAAAGATCCTGACGCCTGAGTCCTGTTACCCAAATGTTTTGTTTTAATTGGTTTAGGGTGAAAACTGGACCGTGGCATTTTTGTTTTTTCATGCTCTCCAGGTAACTCTAATATACAGCCAAGGTGGCGAGTATCACTTTATATGCCTCGCCTTGTTTAATTCTTCCATTAACCCTAGGAGGTGGTTACTATGCTTGTGTCCATGTTGTAGATGAGAAGGCAAATGCTCGGAAAGGTTAAATAGTCTGTCCAAGGAAGTGGTAGAGTCAGAATCTGAACCAAGGCAGCTGAACTCTTGACACCTGGGGCTGAGCCATGAAACCACACAGAATGAACATAAGGAAGATAGGAAATCATTAGAGCTGCAGATACAGGAAAAAGGTGTGGCAGGTGCACCTGCCTTGACCACCAGGTCCTCCTGAGGGAAGTGACTCCACCCACAGATGGGTCCCATGCTTGGCTGTTTCTGAAATAAAAGTGACACTTTTCTGTGCCTGGTAACCTGTACCTTGGGACAGATAACTTCCTGATATGCACAAACTTTCCCTTCTGGCATAATTCCAGTTTACACAAGTTAAATAAGCACTTGTGAAATTAATTGCTTAATATTGCATTTTACAAATCGATGAATAAATCGAAGGACTGTCCACATGTCCCTCTTTAATCCTGAATATCCACTTTCCTTATTGGGTCCCCTAAGCAGCTTATGCTCGGTCCTCTGGTTGTAATGATCAGAGCCTCAGAGCAAACTGTTCATTCATTCACTCATTCATTCATTCGTTCATTCGGTATCTTCTCAGCACCAGGCTGTCTCCTGAATGCTGGAGCATTTTCTCGTGGGTAACCATGCATCAAACAGCAATGAGAGAAGGACCTGAATTCATGTTGATTTTCACTTGCCTTAATGTAAAACAGGATTGCCAGCATTTCAGATTTTGCTAGTTTATCTTGCACGGCCAAAGCCCCAGTTATCTCTGCTTCACTAAGTCTTGAGATTGGTTTGGAACTTGAACATATATTCTTCGAAACCATTAAAAGTGGTTTAATTGGCTGTTCAGGGATGTCTTCCACTCTCCTCTTCAAATGGATCATCCCTCTCTGTCTCTCCCCAGAACTGGGAACTAGAAGGCCCTCGCCTGGATGATCCATTTCCCTGGATTTATTTATCTTGCTCTGGGCCCCAGAAGCATTAGGCTTCGCATAGCAGATCCAGCCTCTGTTAGCAGCTGCACATCCAAATCCTACTTCAGACACCCACTGCAGCAAAACTACAGCCCTGGATGAAGGAGCAATGCCAGTCAGCATCACCCAAGGTGAAGTTCTACTCGTTTTGAAAATTCAAACTATATCTTGATAAGACATGGTGATGGAGGCAGTCAAAGGAGGACATCAAGGAAGAAAGACAGAGACAGCCACCTGGGGTTATGCAACACAGCAGAAAGACAATGACCTCAGGTGTCTGTGAGTCCTGATATGCTGGTCAGTTGCCAGGCATTTGTGGGGTGCCCATTATGTTCCGGACCCAGGACCTGGTTCATATTCAGGCTCTTCTATCTCCTAGCAGTGTGACCTTAAGCAAGTGACATAGCTCCTTTGAGTCTGTCTCACTGTTTAGTTCAGGGTCTCTGAAAATTGAGTGAGGTTATATATGTGAATGCATGTGATGATCTGCAGGTAACAGAGAAGTGCTGGTGCAATGGCTGGTTTAGAACACCAGGGCCAGCCATTTGGAACTGGGCACCCCATGCCACCCATCCCTAACGAGCTCCATGATGCATAATGTACATATTTGGATACCTATGCAAGCATGCACGCACATATAATAAATGCATACATAAGTGCATATTTTGCAAAGGTAAATAGAGAGAGATGGAGCTGCACAACAGAAATACAGACAAAGACAAGGCTTTTTCCAGATATTCTCTTGAAATCATTTCTAGACTATTTCCAGTTCTTGGTACATAATAGATACTTGACACATATTTGTTGAATGACCAGATATAAGAATCCATGATTTATGTGTGTGTGTGTGAGAGAGAGAGACACTAAGAGAGACAGAAAGAGAGAGACATAGGGAGAGAGCGAGCATATGTGTGTTCCTTGGCCTGGACCCCGCCCCAGCTGCCCTGGGAGGTTTGGACAACCCCAGACTGGAATACACTTGAAGGAGGAGCAGGACTTGGAGAAAGCAGAGAAGGGGACTGGTAGGAAAGATGGAGGGACAGGATGGCTGGATATAGTTATAACAATAATTCAAGAGGCAATATCATGTTTAATGTAAATTCCAAAAAATTAAATTAAATTAATAAAATGCTGAATAAAATACCAAACAAACAAACAAAAAAACCCAAAACAAAACTACGTACTTTTCTTTTGAGACAGAGTTTTGCTCTGTCTTTTTTTGAGACAGTCTTGTTCCCAGGCTGGAGTGCCGTGGCATGATCTTGGCTCACTGCAACCTCTGGCTCCAGGGTTCAAGGGATTCTCGTGCTTCAGCCACCCAAGTAGCTGGGATTATAGGCGTGCACCACCATGCCCAGATAATTTTTGTATTTTTAATAGAGACTGGGTTTCGTCATGTTGGCCAGGCTGGTCTGGAACTCCTGGTCTCAAGAGATCCGTCCACCTTGGCCTCCCAAAGTGCTGGGATTATAGGCGTGAGCCCCCTTGCGCAGCCTAAAAACATAAACTTTCTAATTCCCCATTCTCTGTCTTCTTTTTCCTTTCTAGTTAGAATTGTCAGATAAACAAACAAACAGGACGCCCAAATAGATTTGAATTTCAGATTAAACGGTAAATAATTTTATAAGCATGTTGCAAACATTGCATGCACAAATATCACATGCTACAGAACATGTACTAAAAAATTATTCATCCTGAACTTTTATTTGCTCAATCTGGCAACCTTATCCAGTCATTCTAGTAAAAGTTCCTACATTCTACTTTTTAAAAATGCCACATAAGTGTGCAAAGACTTTTGATGGTTGTTCATTGTCTATGGGATTAATAACATTCCTTTAACCAGGCCTCTGGTCTCTGAGCCACAGGTCCCCTCTTTCCAGCTTCAGTCCACGTGGAAGCCTGGCCACTGATCGGTGCAGTGTCCCCTCCATTCGTGCCTGGCCTGGTCCTGTAAATACTGGTAAGCAGCTGTGGGCAGGGGCAGGTAGCTTTGGATCATGTTTGGCTTATATTTCACATTACCTTCATCCCCCGCAAAAAGGTAAGTATCAGCTGGCCATGGAGCTCCTGCTGTCTTTTACACAGAATCAAACCTCACACCTAAAAGAGAGAGGCCAAGCAGATTTTTCTTTACCTTTTCAGGACACCAAAAAGGTAATTCCCTTTTCCCTGGTCATGGAGGAGCTCAGAAAGAGCCTTATCAGAGATAAAGCCTCTGCAGTGGGTCTTCAGCCATCACTCACAGACATTGCAGGCCCCAGCTTCGGGTGATGGTGGAGCCCTACCTGGTTTTGTCCCTACCTGGTTGGGCTCTTTCAGCATTCCCACATTCCTCAGCCTGAACACCCGCCCTGCTGCCTTTGGAGGTTTGAACAACTTGAGGCTGGAATACACTTGAAGGAGGGGCAGGACTTGGAGAAGGCAGAGAAGGGGGCTGGTAGGAAAGATGGAGGGGCGGATGGTTGGAGCTCCCATTGTATCCTGGGAACCGTCTCTCGAGCCTGGGTCACCTCATCTAGAAAAACAGGAACCACAAGGCCTGCCTGCCTCTCGGGATAATGGTGAGGGTGCAGTGAGATGGTACGTGGTAAGCCTCCCCCTGTACAGTCTGTCCTCGTAAAGTTTCACTTCCTTTTCCCAGTGCATAGCCTGCAGCGGGGCATCTAGCCTCCTAGGGTTGGCTCTGGTCAAGTTGGTATTGAGTTGAATAGTCTTCCAGGGCTGAGCTGAGCCGAGCCAAAGACCCCAAGCCCGGTGTCTGAACCCCTCACTACGAGCCCATTTTGGAGATAAGTCAGGGCCTGATGCCTCTGATTAGGCTATCCCTCCCTATCCTGGGGAATCAAGGTGACACCAGGAAACCCTTCCTCAGCTTGCATTCTCCAAAAATAGCCGATCACTCACCAAACTCTTCCCAGCTGTCATCCCAGTAAATTCCCCCAACAACCTGAGGTTGGGCACCGTTACTAGTCACATTTTAAACAGCTAGTCACCAGGGCTCTTGGCTGTTGGACTTCATGGCCTGTGATCTTAACTCAGGGCCCTTAAAAAATTGGAGGTGAATTTTGGCTCCAAGGGCAGTCTCTGCCGCAAGCTTGGAATTTCCATCCTTCCCTGCCCTTTCATCTGGGAATAGAGAGGGGCCCGGACACCCCCACCCCTGGTGCACTGAATGTATCCAGGCTTACTTCAAAACCAGCCCCCTGGCTCCCACTCTCAGCAGTAAGTCCCCCCTCCCACACAAATGCAATCTTTTTCCTGGGTGTCTTTTTTCTTGCTTTCTTTCTTCTTCTTTGTTTTTCTTTCTGTGGCTCTGGCCCTCTCTCCCTGAAAATACAGTTTGCCGATATTAAAAAAACACACACACAATCACTAAACACATTTTATACAGTCTTTGAAGTCTAATGGCCTCAGGCTCCTGGACTGATAAGTATGCAGATAGAGTGCAGACCAGAGCTAGGAAGACAGTACCCTGTGCAGGCAGAGGCAGGGGCCTCTGCAGGGGTGGGTGGGGATGGAGATGCCTATGGGTCCCAGAGGCAGGGGGTCCCACCCTGTTCGTCTAAGCCTGAAGGAGAAAATCGGATCAGGTCAGGGAAGTGGGGATGAAGCCCCTCAGGGCTGCTGCTCCTGGGCTCTCCAAAAGGAGGTCTGCTGTCTCAGAGGCTGGTCCATCAGGAGTTCCCTCTTTTTTTTTTTTTTTTTTTTTAGACAGAGTCTTGCTCTGTCTCCTGGGCTGGAGTGCAGTGGCGCGATCTCAGCTCACTGCAACCTCCGCCTCCCGGGTTCATGCCATTCTCTTGCCTCAGCCTCCTGAGTAGCTGAGACTACAGGTGCCCGCCACCACGCCCTGCTAATTTTTTTTTTTTTTTTGGTATTTTCATTAGAAACGGGGTTTCACCGTGTTAGCCAGGATGGTCTCAATCTCCTGACCTCATGATCCATCTGCCTCGGCCTCCCAAAGTGCTGGGATTACAGGCATGAGCCACCACGCCTGGCTCATCAGGGATTCCCTCTCAAAACAGGCGGCGGAAAAGGATGTTTCATGCACCCCAAGGCCTCAGAGGGCATCTTCGTGTCCAGGAAAAAGATTAAGATGGTGAATTGTTGAGGTTCTGTGTCAATGTAGTTCTAGAAAACAGGCACGTTTGTAAGTTGGGGCAGGCAGGGTAAAGAGGAGAGTACAGAACAGTAACCTCTGTCAGCCCCTTCAGAACTGCTACAAAGCTGCCTGGATAAGGACGCCGCACACCAGATACTCAGCAGAATCACTGGGGTGGTGATGCCCTCCTGGCACAGCAGCAGATGCCCAGCTCTTTGCAAACCCAGGCAAGGAAGGTGCCACCTAAAGGGAACTCCCAGGTTGATGAGCACAGGCCTGCAGGGAGAACCCAAACATTAGGACCTCCTGGCCTGTTGGGGTGGTGGAGGACACAGCCCCTGACCTCCTAGGTACTGAGAACTCCCAGGCTGAGGAGGAAGCTCCTGTCCTTGTTTCACAGGGAAGTCCCCGGTGAAGTAGGGGAAGGAGGACCTACATAAGCACAGGAAGCTCAGATGCAGAAGTCCTCCCCACTCTCAATTCTGCAGCCACCAAACCTGGCACCTATGACCCACCCCCAGACTTGTGCCAAGGGGTCTCGCAGAGGAGCCTTCCCTACTTTCAATGCTTACTGTGCTGCTTTCAAGGCTTAGTCCCTGCATCTAGTCTGAATTCTCTGGCTGCCTTGGGTCCCTCAGAAAGAGGCATCTGGCCTTGCTTCACTTCCACTTAACCTGCACTGTCCCGTCTATCCCCATCACCCCCTCCCCAATTCCACCCCACCCATCTGCACCACCCATCCCTGCAGCTTCTCAGCTCCCTAGCGGTCCTCACCTTTGCATGTGGCTTCCAGCAATGGAACCCCTGTTTGTGAGCTCATCACTTGTCCAGGGCTGGGCTCCTGATCCCATCAGCTTCATCTCTCAGCTCCCAACACAGTACCCAGCCACTGTGTTTATCTCACATTTATTAGCTACACAGCCCATGTATGTTATCTCATCAATACATAGGAGACCAAGGCGCTCAGAAGCCTGACAACTTGCTCCCCTGTCACCCGGGGAATTCTTGTCATCCCTTAGGTCACAGCCTAAATGTCCCTTCCTTGGGGAAATTCTCTCGGACATCCCCCACCACACCCCTTCCTCCCCACTCCAGCATAGCATCTTGTGCATCTCTGTAGCACTAATCACAGTGGAATTGAATGAATTGTTTCTGCAGTGGTTTGCCCTCTCCCCCTCATGCATAAGCTCCTGGAGGGATGGAAACCTATCTCTATTGTTTACCACTCTGTCCTGAATGCAGGGGCCCTGACTCAGAGAAGACTCCGGGTAAATATTTACCATTTGAAGAATGAATGGCTTCCTAAGTTTGTGCACCTAGAGCTCTCTGGCCTTCAGCTGCTTCATCTGTAAGTAAGTGGAGCCTTAGGTCCCCAGGACTAGCTCACCCTTCAGATGACTTCTCATTCTTAGGTCCTAGAAAATGCTTTTTAAAATTCCCTCTTCCTTTCCCAAATTGAAACAACAATGTCATACCAATCAGGTTGGAAAAAAATGAGAAATTTGGATAATACCATGTGTTAAGTACCACTGTCCTCGAAGAAACCTGTCAGTATTCAGGGAAATGAAGCACTGCACCCCTTCTGACCCCACCATCCCACTCCTGGGGGGACTCCAGGGAAACCCTCACGTGGTCCCAGTGGGTCACTCACATGGTGGGACATTGGAGGCAATCTAGTGTCCACCCCTGGAACAGCAGACATCTCTCGAGAAATTCTGCAGCAGTCAGAAGCATCGAATGAGATTTATGCACAGCAACTCAAGGTAGATCTTAAAAACCTGATGTTAAGTGAAAAAATTAAGCAACAGAATGAGATCTATAGCCCAATACAATATATGTAAATTAAAACACATTCACACGATGAACAGCACCATATATTTTATAGGAACCATCCATATCGGAGGACACATATTAGAGATTTTAGAGTGGAGCTGCAGAGGGGACAGTCAGGAGGGGCCAGACAATAGCATCACGGAGAAGGAGAAAAATCGAACAAAGCAAAACAAGAGTGAGGCTGTGTGAGACCAGGATGTTAATGGATGGTGAGTTGAATATTGTGTTGGACTTGGACTAATCCAACTCTCTTTTCAAGGTGAATATAATGACTGATTAACGAACGAAGATTCCACCTTCCCTTCCTCTCGTGGATCCCAGCAAGCTTCCAGGTCGTGGGTTAGCATAGGTTTGAAGGTTTCTCGGCCTCTGCACTATCTACATTTTGGGCCCACTAAGTCTTTGTGGTGGGGGCTGTCCTGTATATTGTAGGATGTTGAGCAGTTTTCCTGGTCTCCACCTACCAGATGCCAGTTGCACCCACCAAATTCTGACACCCAAAATGTCCTCAGACATTGCCAAATGTCCCCTGGGGGACAAAATCACCCCTGGTTGAGAACCACTGGGTTGGAATAAAAGCCTGAAAAACCACTCCAAGCCTGCCAGTTAAGTGACCCACACTTGCTTTACAAAACCCCATGCGCAGAGCAACAGAACCTTGGGACCTGGGACTAGGCTTGTAGTTCCATGTTGAAAGCCTGCAGCGTCACTTGCATGTTTAAATCAAGGCTCGGTGGAGATTCCAGTTACAGCCTGCAACTGCGTCTGCCTTGGGCTTCCTACTAATTTTAACCAGCAGCTGGATTTGCATAGGATATTTGCATCTGAAATTACCCATGATTCTGTGGGAGCCACAGTCTACAGCAGATGATGGCAAAAAATATATATAATTCCATTTCAGCTTACAAAGTAGGGGGGAGGAAGGAGATGAAGACTTCAGGGAGGGAGGGTACTTTAAGAAAATTTCAGTGCTTTATATAATTGGTGAGAGAGGTTGGAAGTAGATGCCCTACTGGTCACTGGCAGAGAGAACTGTCCTGGCAATTCGCATGTGAATTAATGACTCCAAGAGTGAATGCACGAGGTCCCCTGAGACTCCCCCAGGTGCGGCCTACTGGCCCAAGTGGAGGCAGGCAGAGGAGAGGGAAGGATGGTGCAGACCTGTGTACAGAACAGCACACAGCCCAGCCCCAGGCCTCCAGGAACCCAGACACCTGCTAGCACTGGCCTGCCAGGAGCCTGCCGCGTGCCTGAGAGTACTAAGAGCCTTCCCCACGTGGGCCATTTCATCACATAGCCTCACCTCTCTTGATGAAGGCATCATTCCCCACATTTGGAAGAGGAGGAGGTGGAGATTCCCAAGTCTCACTCTTAGTAAAGAGCAGAGCCTGAATTGGAAGGAAAGTCTGCCAGACTCTAAAACCAGTGCTCCTTCCTCTAAGACCCTCAGTGGGCCATTTGCTGACTTGCAAAGATAATTCACAGGCAAAAGCATGGCAGGTCATGCCAAGAGGGGCAGAAGACCCCTTCTTTACAGCTCAGCAGTTTCTGCTCAGCCCGAGATTTGGCCAGGCCTGGGTTCCAGAATGTAAATGTAGACATCTGCAAGCCATGCGCTAAATGCCAGGTGAGGTGTGTGTGTGCCACATGGGCTAAGGCTTAACTGGCACCTTCCTGGTCTCCATCTGCAGACACCAAGGTTAACCACACCCTTCACTGGCTGCCCCAGGGTCTTGCAGTCCTCTGCGATTGCATTACTTACTCTTTCTACATCTCTCTCCCCCACTAGACCATAACATCTTGGGGGCAGAGATCATGACCGGCTCATCTACCTCTCTATCCCAGAGCTCCAGAAATATATGTGCTATAAACTGAGCTAATCTGGGACTGGAAACAGGAGACTAACCAATCTATGTCATTCCAATTGAAACGCTATCTTGTCCAGGAATAGTTTCTTGATTTTCCCAGGAGGAAGAATATCTTAGGTGAGATATTCCTTTAAGCTATGGGTAACAGGAGCACTTTCCACCTTGTACACTTGATCCCCTTGAAGATGCTGAAGACTTCTCAAAGGAAAGGGTCTTGCCCAGTTTTTTTTGCATTTTCAGTGCCTAGAACAGGGTTTTGCATAGAGGAAATAGAACATGGATGGATGGATGGATGGATGGATGGACGGATGGATGGATAAACAGTTGATGAAAAGTAAGAAGGCAGACAGATGATTGGATAGGATTTGGTAGTGCGGTGATTTAGTAGTTAAGTGGACAGACAGATAGATGGATTTACAGATGAGTTGGAAGATAGAGATGAATGGATGGAACAAGGGTTTGATGGCCACGTGTTTGGATGTGAGAGAGTGAGCAGGCCAAAGATGAGTGGATGGGTGGGTGCAAGGTTGAGTGAGTAGGTCGATGGTTTGGATGTTGAGTTAAGTATATATGGGTGGGTGGTGAAGATCTGGATGGGTAGATGCATGTGGTATGATGGAGTGGCTGGCTGATGAGGTAATGGTTGCATAAGGACACAAAGTGTCTTTTCACCTTCCAATGTTATGCTCAGACTCCTGAGTAAAACAGCTCCTTTGTACTCCTTTTTTCCAGATCCTACTTTAAGTCCTCCTTCCTCTCCCACTCTCTTCCATCCTAGAGCAGGAGCTCTAGGATGCCAGATGGAAGCTTCCCAGGAAGTTCAACTCCAGCCCCTGCCTGTGTGCTGAGCACTCCACATTGTGCAGAGATTTAATACTTAACTCCAGCCTCTCCCCGCTCCTTACCTGCCTGAGGAGGTAGAGGCAGCGATTTGCATATTTATTAAATATCTTTTAGCAGGATCCACAAGCCGCATTGCTACATCCCGCTCCCGGAGCCGTCCTGCTGGCAGACAAGACCGTGTGCGATCAGCGCTGCATCACGGCCCGTTAAATAGCTGTTCCAGGGCCCAGGAGGCTAGGAGGGAGCCAGGGGCCATGGGGAGGGTGGGGAAGGCAGAGGCCACACAGCAAAGGAGGGCCTAGAAGCCTGGCATGTGGCTGTCTCACACTTGCTTAACAGTGGGGACTTCTGTCCATGACCCAGGCAGAAAGCACTCTGGGGCCATCTGTTTCAGACCCCTGCCTCCACGTGGGCACCCTGGAAATCAGCCCTTCCCTTAGAAAATTCCCAGAGGAGGACATTTTGAAGCAACTTTATTTTGTGTTTCTTCTGCTGCTTGGCTTATTTGGAAATTCTTCCTAGTGTCTGAACAGAGGTGTGCCTGCCTTTGGACAAGCCCCATTCTGGTAGGCTGTCTTCGGTCAAAAGACAGAACAAACATTCATAAGCATGGCTGGGGTGTCCTCCCCAAGGCAGTTATCCTATAAGGTCTGGCCCTAGATCTAAATTTCCAGGGCCTTGGGCATCAGGCCCTCTTGGAAAGGTGCTCTTGAGGGTAGAAATTGGCTGTCTTTCTTGGAACCAGGAGCTCCCTGCTCTAAACTGGGATGAACCTGCCCTCTTCAACTGGGCTCCCTGACTCTTCTTCCTGTCTCCTGTCACAGTTCCTAGATCAGGGTTCAAATCCAATAATGTAGTTTCTGGAGCCAAACTATCCAGATGCTAATCTCTGCCCCACCTCTTACTAACTGGGTGGCCTTAGATAAGCAATAGAACCTCTCAGCCTCAGTTTTATCACCTGTAAAATGGAGATGATGACAGCACCCACTTCCTGAGGTTATTATGCAGAGTAAGTACAATGAAGGGCTTTCCAGTTTAGCATAGTACCTGGTTCTCATGTAGACATTGAGAAGATGTTGGTTATTATTGGTACAGAATCCCAGAAAGTTCTAAGTGCAAAGTGAGGTTGGTGGCCCACCTGCCTTTCCTAGGGCGAGAGAAAGAGTGGAGCGGTTCCTACCTACTCTGTCTGCTGACTGTGCTGAGCATGTCTCCTCACAACAACCCTGCACACTAATTACTTCAAACACTTCCTATTTTACACATGCAGAAACTGAGTCCCAGGGGGAGAAGGGAAATGCATGAGACCACATGAGTTGGGAACCCACATCTCTCTTGATCTCTTCCCAGACAGGTTATGAGGGATCCCCCACCCCAGGAACAGCCTAAAATCTCAAGAAGAGGAAGAGGAAACCCACAAACAAACAGCTTTTCCAGTTTCATCTGCCCCCACCTCCCTGAGTCCTGGACTGGTGGGATCCAGAAGGAAGGGCCCAAACTGCAGCCTCATAAACCTTCCCGAAAGCCCTCATAAACACCAGGCCCGGCTGGTGCCACGTCTGGTGCTGCAAAAAGCAAAATCTCTAGTTGTAAAGTAATCCTCATAAAAAAAGGAGAGAAAAGAAGAAAAACCTATGTGATAAACACAGTAATGGCCTCTAGGAAACAAGGAAAAGGAGCCCAGGTTCCTATGACTGCAAAGTGAAGCGGGGGCTTCAGCCCCAGCAGGCACCAACCGAAAGGCACAAAGCTCAGGGAGCCTGGTGGCCCAAGCCAGGACAATGGCTGGGGGTGGATGGGAGTGGAAAATGGAAATGAAGAATAGAGCTGCTGCTGCTGGTGCTGGTGGTGGTGTTGGAGATGGTGATGCTGGTGCTGATGGTGATAATAATGGTGATGGTGATGGTAATGGTGATCCTGGTGCTGCTGATAATGATGTTGATGCTGGTGATAGTGATGGTGGTGGTGATGGTGATGGTGCTGGTGGTGATAGTGATGGTGATAGTGATGCTGGTTATGGTGCTGGTGGTGATGGTGATGGTGCTGGTGCTGGTGATAGTGATGCTGGTGATAGTGAGGGTGATGGTGCTGGTGGTGGTGATGCTGGTGACAATGATGGTGATGGTGCTGCTGGTGATGGTGATAGTGATGGTGTTAGTGTTTGTGATGCTGATGATGGTGATGGTGTTGGTGTTTGTGATGCTGGTGATGGTGATGGTGCTGGTGGTGGTGATGCTGCTGGTGATGGTGATGCTGGTGCTGGTGATGGTGCTAGTGGTAATGCTGGTGCTGGTGGTAATGGTGATGGTGGTGATGATGCTGTTGATGATGGTACTGGTGGTGTGGTGGTGATGCTGGTGATAGTGATGGTTCTGGTGGTGGTGGTGATGGTGCTGGTAGTGGGGAAGCTGGTGATAGTGATGGTGATGGTGATACTGGTGATGGTGCTGGTGGTGCTGCTGGTGATGGTGATGGTGATGGTGGTGGTGATAGTTCTGTTGCTGGTGGTTATTGTGCTGCTGCTGGTGATGGTGATGGTGATGGTGCTGGTGATGGTGATGCTGGTGATGGTGATGGTGATGGTACTGGTGGTGATAGTGATGGTGATGGTGCTGGGTGGTGATGGTGATGGTGCTGATGGTGGTGATGG
>NW_012114253.1:4344322-4396404 GCF_000951035.1 Colobus angolensis palliatus | reverse complement strand
TGGTGATGGTGATGGTGCTGATGGTGGTGATGGTACTGATGGTGGTGGTGATGGTGATGGTGATGGTGGTGGTGATACTGATGATGGTGATGCTGGTGGTGATACTGGTGATGGTGATGGTGATGGTACTGGTGGTGATGGTGTGGTGTTGATGGTGATACTGCTGGTGCATGTGCTGGTGATGGTGATGCTGGTGATAGTGACAATGGCAGTGATGGTAATGGTGATGATGATGGTAATGGTGATGCTGTGGGGTTGATGGTGATACTGCTGGTGCATGTACTGGTGATGGTGCTGCTGGTGACATGATGATGTTGGTGGTGATGGCGCTTCTGCTAGTACTGGTGGTGATGGTGATGGTGCTGCTGGTGGTGATGCTGGTGATAGTGAAGATGATGGTGATGGTAATGGTGATGGTGATGGTGATAGTGCTGGTAGTGATGGTGATGGTGATGACAGCACTGAAGTAGCTTCTGTGAGACCTACATTCACGCCCACCCCCTTGAAGGCACCTCTTAACAGTCTCCAGGTTTCCAGGCTAGGAATCCTATTGTATAGATGTAGAAACTGAAGAAAAGGACAGCAGGAACTCTCATCCAGAGTTCAGGCCTGCTGCCTGCTCTGTGACCCCACATTGCTGCTCTTGTGAGCCTGAGGAGAGATAGGGGCAGCCAGGCCCCCATGCTAAGGAATTGCCAAGGCTTGGGAGGTAGGCGTGGCTATGGGATCTTAGGTGGGGGCCTGCACGTCCTAGAGTCTCTGTCATCTGTACATTGGGGATGTTCACTCTTACCTCACCTGGGGAGGAGGAAATGAGCTAAGAGATGGACAGGGCCTGAGGGTCTGGTGTGAGCTAGGGGGTCTATAAATGGGACCTATGGAAACCCAGGGTGGGACACTTAGAATCAGGATGCAGTGAGGCTCCCAGGCCCAGGGGACAGGAGGATGTTTTTGGGTGGGGACAGATGTCGTCAACTTCGTGCTGGCATGTACCACCTTTGCAATCTTCAGCCCCTGAACAAGGCAGCCCTGCCCAGCAGCGAGTCTCCCAACCCTGACAACTCGCCCCCTTCCTTCCCTTCTTCAATCTTTCCATTCCCAGGCTTATCTCTTCCCTCAGTGCATCTCTTTCTCCCTCTGCCGCCCCCTCGGCTTTTGTCTCCCAGGCTCTGGCTTCTCCATCTTTCCTCAGTGCTGACAATCTCCTTTGCTCTGTCTCCCCAGGTATGGGAGACTATTGTCCCTCCTGCTCTCAGAGGCTGTCTCTGCCTTTCCCCCATTTAAGACAACACTGCCCCTGCCTCTCCTTGCTCTCTCTGGGGCCCTGTGGAGGACTTGGACTCTGCCCACATCCAGTCCCACCCTTAGCTGCTTGGGGAAGCCTTCCTTTGGTCTCCAGCCCAAAGCCCTAGGAAGCTCCCTTTAAGTGAAGAGGGACTCCTGCCTCCCACACACCCCTTCATAGAGCCCTATCCCATCTCCAGGGAGGGTTCAGTATGGAACCATCCCTGCTGCAGCACATCCACTGAGCTTTTTACACATCTGTCCCCCCTCCAGCAGGACAGGGCCAAGGGACCACACCTTGCTATCTTCTTCTCTGCCCAGTGCAGGCACTTAGGAAGGCATGTTTGCAAGCATGAGCCTCTCCAGGAAATGAGCCCCTGACACAGGGGTTTCCGAGGTGGAGACCGTGCCAGCTCTGCCCCTAAGCTCACCTCCGCCACTCCTTACCTCCTGCCCAGACTCAAAGCAAGTGCAACAAAGCACAAAACACTGTCCTCTCAAACCCCTGTCCCCTAAAATCCTGCCCAAGGATGTTGTAGAAGGCAGAGGGTCCTGCCCTGTGTGAGATGGGGTGGGAGGAGAGCTTCCAGAAGCTTTTGTCTTATCACGTGTAACATGGAATCATAGAACTTACTCACAGGGCTGCTGGGAAGCCCAAATGAGTTCATAAATATACAGCATTTGCAGCAGTGCTTGGCACATTGTAAATAAGCATAAGAGTATAATACAAGTGTTTGCTACTGTCTTTTCTGGTAGTGGTGGTAGTGTTACTGGTGGTGGTGGTGGTGTTACTGGTGGTGATGGCAGCTGTTATTGGTGGTGGTGGTATCATTGGTAGTGGTGGCAGGTGTTATTGGTGGTGGTGTTATTGATGATAGTGGTAGTGGTGTTATTGGTGGTTGTAGTAGTGGTGTTATTGGTGGTGGTGGTGGTGTTATTGGTAGTGGTGGTGATGTTATTGGTGGCGATAGTGGCAGTGGTGTTAGTGGTGGTGGTATTGGTGGTGGTGTTGGTGGTGGTGGTGTTATGGGTGGTGGTGGTGGTAGTGGTGTTAGTGGTGGTGATGGTAGTGGTTTTATTGGTGGTGGTGATGGTGGTGTTATTGGTGGTGGTAGTGGTGATAGTGATGGTGTTATTGGTGGTGGTGATGGTGTTATTGGTGGTGGTGATTGTGTTATTGGTAGTGGTGGTGGTGGTGCTATTGGTGGTGGTGTTATTGGTGGTGGTGGTGATGCTATTGGTGTTGATGGCAGTGTTATTGGGGTAGTGGTAGTGGTATTATTGGTGGTGGTGGTAGCATCACTGGTAGTGGTGATGGTGTTACTGGTGGTGGTGGTGGTAGTGGTGATGGTGTTATTGGTGGTGGTGTTATTGTTGTTGTTGTTGGTGTTACTGGTGGTGATGGTGGTGGTATTATTGGTAGTGGTAGTGGTGATATTGGTGGTGGTGGTGATGTTATTGTTGTTAGTGGTGTTATTGGGGTAGTGGTGATGGTATTATTGGTGGTGGTGTTATTGGTGGTGGTGGTGTTATTGGTGTGGTGGTGGTGTTATTGGGGTAGTGGTAGTGGTGTTATTGGTGGTGGTGGTAGCATCACTGGTAGTGGTGATAGTGTTATTGGTGGTGGTGGTGGTGTTGGTAGTGGTGATGGTGTTATTGGTGGTGGTGTTATTGGTGGTGGCAGTTGTGTTATTGGTGGTGATGGTGGTATTATTGGTAATGGTAGTGGTGTTATTGGTGGTGGTGGTGATGTTATTGTTGGTGGTGTTATTGGGGTAGTGGTGATGGTGTTATTAGTGGTGGTGGTGGTAGTGGTGATGGTGTTATTGGTGGTGGCATGATTGGTGGTGTTGTTGTTGTTGGTGGTGGTGGTGGTGTTATTGGGGTAGTAGTGATGGTGTTATAGGTGGTGGTAGCAGTGTTATTGGTAGTGGTGATAGTGTTATTGGTGGTGGTATTATTGGTGGTGGTGGTGGTGTTATTGGTGGTGATGGTGGTGGTGGTGGTGTTATTGGTAGTGGTAATGGTGCTATTGGTGGTAGTGGTGTTATTGGTAGTGATGATGGTGTCATTGGTGGTGATGGTGGTGTTATTGATGGTGGTAGTGCTTTAATTGGTGGTGTTATTGGGGTAGTGGTAGTGGTGTTATTGGTGATGGTCATGGTGTTATTGGTAGTGGTAATGGTGTTATTGGTGGTGGTGCTGTTATTGGCAGTGGCGATGGTGTTATTGGTGGTGGTGGTGTTATTGGTGGTGGTGGTGGTGCTGTTATTGGTGGTGATGGTGGTGGTGTTATTGGTGGTGGTGGTGGTGTTATTGGTGGTGGTGGTGGTGGTGTTATTGATGGTGGTGGTGATGTTACTGGTGGTGGTGTTATTGGTGGTGGTAGTGGTGTTATTGGTGGAGGTGTTATTGTTGGTGGTGTTACTGGTGGTGATGGTGGTGGTGTTATTGGTAGTGGTAATGGTGTTATTGGTGGTGGTGCTGTTATTGGCAGTGGCGATGGTGTACTGGTGGTGGTAGTGTTGTTATTGGTAGTGGTGTTACTGGTAGTGGTGATGGTGTTATTGGTGATGGTAGTTTTATTGATGGTGATGCTGGTGGTGTTATTGGTGGTGTTGGTGGTGTTATTAGTAGTGGTGATGGTGTTATTGGTGGTGGTAGTGGTGTTATTGGTGGTGATGGTGGTGTTATTGGTGGTGGTGTTATTAGTGGTGGTGGTGGTTGGTAGTGGTGGTGGTGTTATTGGTAGTGGTGATAGTGTTATTGGTGGTGGTGGTAGTGGTGTTATTGCTAGATAGTGTTATTGGTTGTGGTGGTAGTGGTGTTATTGCTAGTGGTGTTATTGTTGGTGGTGGTGGTGTTTGGTGGTGATAGTGGTGGTGTTATTGGTAGTGGTAATGGTGTTATTGGTAGTGGTGTTATTGGTGGTGGTGTTATTGTTGATGGTGGTGTTATTGGTGGTGGTGGTGGTGTTATTGGTAGTGGTGATGGTGTTATTGGTGGTGGTGGTAGTGGTGTTATTGGTGGTGGTGTTATTGTTGTTGGTGGTGGTGTTACTGGTAGTGATGGTGGTGGTGTTATTGGTAGTGGTAGTGGTGTTATTGGTGGTGGTGGTCATGTTATTGGTGGTGGTGGTGTTATTGGGGCACTGGTAGTGGTGTTATTGGTAGTGGTGGTTATGTTATTGGTCGTGGTGGTGGTAGTGGTGTTATTGGGGAAGTGGTAGTGGTATTGGTGGTGGTGACAGTGTTATTGGTGATGGTGGTCTTATTGGTAGTGATGATGGTGTTATTGTTGGTGGTAGTGGTGTAATTGGTGGCGATGGTGGTGGTGTTATTGGTAGTGGTGATGGTGTTATTGGTGGTGGTGGTGGTGTTATTGGTAGTGGTGATGGTGTTATTGGTGGCGGTGGTGATGTTATTGTTGGTGGTAGTGGTGTAATTGGTGGCGATGGTGACGGCATTATTGGTGGTGGTGGTGGTGGTGTTATTGGTGGTATTATTCCAGCCTTCTTTCTGTCCCAAGCTTCACTTCCAATCTTAACTCCTTCTCTCCAATCCTGAAAATGTAGGATCTTCCACAAATGCAGAATTTTCATAGTGGGCTGATTTCTTTAAGGAACTGGGATAAAAATAACAACTTGAGTAACCATAGTGTGAGCAGGTGCTGTTTATTGAGTGGTTACTGCGTGCCTGATGCTGCACCAGTGTCCCTCTCAAATGGTCTCATGTCATCCAACCAGGAGCCACCACCATCCCCTCCCATTCCCAGGTAAGGACAGACCCAGGGAGGCGCAGCGACTTTCCTGAGCCCACAGAGGAGCAGGGCTCTGGCTGAGCAGCATGTTCTGTCTGAACTCATGGGAGGATTCTGCTGCCTCGAGTCATTTGGGTAGCGTTGGGCAAATCACTTTCCCTTTATGGGCCTCAGTTTCCTCATCTGTAAGATGAAGTGCCAGTGCCTGCAGGGCCTGGGATGTGACAAAGGCCATGCTCCAGTTAAGCTTTGATGACTGGGCTGAGGTTGAGGGTTCAAGTGTGACCTGCCTGGAGAGGGTTAGGTGCAGAAGCCCTGAGGGCTACATGGACTAGCCTAGGGGGCTGGGTCCTCTCCTCATGGGGTGCCTGTATACATGCGAGGACCTACGTGATATGCAGGGATGCTCATGTGGGTGCACGGATATAGAATGTACATCCATCCCAACACTTGGAGGTGCAGAGATAATCGGCTTCAGTGTCGCTCTGTTGTGGAGAGAACAAGGGGTTAGCGAGGCTGACCAGAAAGCTCCTGAGACCTGCGTGGCATTGTCACCAGCTAGGTCCCTGGGCTCCTCAAGGGGTCTGAGGAGGGCAGAGGCAGATCGATGACAGAACCAGAGGCTCAGAGCCCAGCAAATGCGGCCCCAGACTCTGCAGATGGAGCAACTGAGGTCAAGAGCAGAGCGGGGCCTCTGACTTCCAGCCCAGTTCTGCCAGCACCCCCACCCCCTCAGCGGCTCTAGTAATAGTAGTAATAAAAATCATACTACCCCTAATCATGATGGTAATAATAGCTACCCTGATTGAGCCCTTTCTCTGGGCCAGACACCTGCTTGATGTCTTACAAACATGATCTCATTCACCCCCATGACAGCCCCCTGGAGAGGGAATCATTTCACCAGCCTCCCTGTAAAGACGGGAAACACAGGCTCCAAGATTTGCCCCAGCTCACTCGGCTGTGGGTGGCAGGGCTGGTTTCGCACCTGGGTCTGACTCCAGTCCATATTCTTTTTAAGACACTGAACCTGTATGAATATACAGGACCTGTTCTGACTGATTCTCTGATGATTCTGTGTCCCTCTCAAGCTTGGCACAGATCTGGGCACATTTCAGTGGGGTCACTCTGCGAACTGGAGTTGAACAGGCCTGGGCTCAAATCCTGATGCACTGTAAATGACAGGGTGCCTGTATACATGCGAGGACTTACCTGACATGCAGGGATGAGGCTCGTGTGGGTGCACGGATATAGTATGTGGTTATTTGGTTGATTAAGAGGTTGGTGCAGCGCCCCCACCCATCCTCCATGAGGGTAAACATTGACTAATTTCTCTAGGCCTGGAGATCCCTCACATTTAGCCATAAACCCATTTGTATTTCAGAGCCTTCCTGCCTGCATGCCTGGAATCTCCATTTCCTCTGCCTGGAATCTCTGCTATTTTCCCACCTGGTTGTTTTCTGCTCATTCTCTCAGACAGTTCTCCAGGAAGCCTCGCCTGATTCCCTAGGCTGAGTTAGACATGCCCCCCTTCCTTTGCTGGCCCCATAGCACCTTTAACATCTCTCTCTTCCTGGTAATTGCCAATTACACGTCTGTCTAGAGTACTGTGAGGTCCCTGAGGGCAGGGAGGGTGTCATATTTGTCTCATATCCCTAGCACTGTGCTGCACTTAGAAGGTACTCTGAAATGGCTGCAGAGTGAATGAGCTAATAAGCAAATGAATGAATCAACAAATGAATGAGTGATGGGAGAACCAGCGCAAGGTGCCCTCCTATCTTGCCTTATTCTGGGTCACAGACATGGATGACAAGATCCCTCTCCCATCCCTACTCCTTCCCCTAACACGTCCCCATCAACCACCATAACCCACCTCTTCTCAGCATTTAAATTTGCCTGTTGTCTTTGCAGATGATGCTGCCAAATCTGCCTCCAACCCACCCCCGCCCTCTTTCCTCTTCTTTGTTTTGGTCCTGCATCTAGAAGGTCAAGACCACAGTGACCTCTGGACTCCAGCCCCTGGCTAAGGACGCAATCTACCTGCCCACGGGCCAGTGTGATGCAAGATGTCAAGGGATGGTGATCACTGAGAGACCAAGGAGTTCTTCCGAATTTACCTGGATTTTCATACCACTTGTTTGTTCACTGTGAAAAGGAAGAACATGTGTACCTACAGCAACCTGGCTGCAGAAATCTACATTCTCCTTATTCTGAGAAACCCCCCAAAATACTACCACCAAAGTAAAAACCAAATTTATCCTGAATTGACATATACTCCCTAACCCCAGCCCAACTCCATACTCCTCTCTGTCAAGGAAGCAAAATCTATTTCCTTTGCTTTAAATACCAGCATGTAGGCTTGTGGACTTCCAAATGCTGTCTTCCAAGAACTTGGAGTTTAAACACGATCCCTTGGGTGATATGTCCAAAGAAGTTCTCACTGAAATTCCCCGCATCGTAAAATGTCAGGATGTCTGCGGTCTTTATTTATAGACAGATTGCTTTTCAACTTTTCTCACTTCAACATTTCAATGTGTTATTCCTGAAGATAAATGCACATTATGATTTCATAATAGAAATTACATTTCTCCCTTGTGTCACCTCTAAGCATGTATATACATAAATATGGCACATTGCCTCCGACAGTAATTTAAAAGGCACTTTGGAGAACATATTGATCATGACCAGAGTACGGAGCTGGCATGGTCTAGATTTCATCGAATCTGCCTCCTCCCCACCCCTGCTCTCTTTCCTCTTCTTTGTTTGGACTCTGAGGCTTGGGAACTTATGATTTCCATTTATCTTTGTATATCAGGGATGTTTGTTTATAAGCATCATGGGGTTTAGGGGAGAGGGAAAAAGTGAAATTTTGTAACTCCAAAGTGTAAACAAGGAAGGAAAATGCAACTTCCCACCAGAGTGGGTTCCCTGGAGACAGGAATTCTCCATGTCACTCCTAGACAAACCTGAGATCTTGTGTGGTGGATGCTGTGCACAGCTGCCCAAGCCACTTGGGGATGTGGCTGTCTTTCAGCTCAGCATCATGTGCTCTCAGCATCTCCCTGGGCTGGCCCAGTATCCTCCTCTCGACTCCTTCATCTGCCTCCTGGAGACCTCAGGCTCACCTTGGAACATACACCTCCTCTGAGCCCTTTGAGCCACTCACCATCATTTGTGGAAACTGCTAGAAGCTCATCTCTTCTAGGAAGTTTCCATGACTACTCAGAGCTACATCCCAGTATCCCACTTTCTCCCTGGTACCATCTACCCTCTGCCCATTTTAATGATGATTTATCTCCGGGCTGCTTTTAAAGATGAGATTATTCTGGGTCAGGTACCTTGATGTGTTGGAGGAAACCAAACTGAAATCGATTAAGCATCTGCAACACACCAGGCAAGTTCCTTTAATCCATCTCATTTAGTCGCGGCAACAGTCTTGAAGGGTAGTGTTTTATTCTCCCATTTTACAGAAGACCAAATGAGGTACACAAATGGTGAGTTACCCATCCCCTTAGAAGATCTTGAGCCACTAAGTGAAAGAACCTTGATTAAAACCTTCAAATCCCACTCCCTCTGACATTTCCTAAAGGTGATGAGGCTAGTGTTTAGGGTTGGAGGTCAGGTTTTCAAAGTATCAATTACTTTTCCAATCAAGATGATAGTCTCATGGCTGTGCACTGATGGCAACCGTGGCAAGTGTCCTGCAATGTTTACCTCTGGTCATAAGAGAACCAAGCTGGAGTGAGCTTAGTTTTTTTTTTTTAGACAGAGTCTCACTCTATTGCCCAGGCTGGAGTGCCCACTACAACCTCCGCCTCCTGGGTTCAAGCAATTCTCATGCCTCAGCCTCCCAAGTAGCTGGAATTACAGGTGCCCACCACCACACCCAGCTAATTTTTGTATTGTTGGTAAAGACAGGGTTGGGTTTTATTATGTTGGCCAGGCTGGTCTCAAACTCTTGATCCCAAGTGGTCTGCCCACCTCAGCCTCCCAAAGTGCTAAGATTACAGGCGGGAGCCACCACACCTGGTCCTTGGAGTGAGCTTAGCTCTGTTGGTACTCACACTCTTTGTCTTTTCTACTCTCTCTATTCCTCTCCGTCAGCCTTTTCTCTGCCCACTCCTTAAACATCACTATTCTCTACATTTGGTCTTGGGCCCCCTGTCTTTGTTCTCTTTCCAATCTTCCTCAGCTCTCCCCCATCTCCTACCAGTTACAAGGACCATTTTTCTCTTGGCAACTTTCCAACCTTCACCACAGCTCAGATCTCTTTCCTGCCTAACTGCCTACTGGACATCTCTGTTGGGATGTCTTGCAGGCCTCTGAAATGTAATATGGCAACTATTGAACAAAACATTCCACCCTCTCAGTGAGAGTACTGTCACCCACCCAGGTCGCTAAAGCCAGAGACCCCAGCCATCGTACTCCTCCTGCATGTTCTCCCATCCATTGATTCATGCGAGGTCCTGCATCCTCTGCATCCTTAACACCTCCCTTCTCTCTGTGTGTCCTCTTTTTCTGTGTTAGTTCAGACCAACACTCGTTCAGACCTGAGTCTCATGGCTGTAGCCACCTGACTCATCTCCTAGGCCCCACTCTTGCCCCTTTCAGCCCATTTTGCATATGACAGCCAGAGCGGGGCTTTATCAAGCAGAAAGCAGAACATGTCATGCTCTTGTTTAGAACTCATCATGGTGCTCATTCATGGCCAGTCGGGGCATCTGCATTGTGTTTCCCCACTCATGTCAGGCCTATGTAATAGGCATTCAGTAAATCATTGCCAAAAGATTTTTCTCCCCATTCTCCTTGGGTCTGTTCTCAAGGCTTGGTGCCTGCTAACTTTTCCTTCCAGAGCTTCCATAACCCATTCCACTTCAGCGTCTCAGGCCTGCCTTGGAGCCAAGACCTGGGGGCTGAGCTGGCCTTTGCTTCTGCCATTAGTTGTCTTCCCCTCTCAATTACATGGTAATCCCTGTTAAAATTACAAATTTATTTATAGTTTTTTTTCCGTTCTTTTTTTTTCCCCACCCGGCAATTTTTACGGCTCGTCGGCTGTAACAAATTCTACTTCATGAAGCAAAGGCGCGTCTTATTATTACCTTATGGAAATAGACGGCAGCAGCTGGCTCCTATTCCCAGCCGGCGTGTTGTCTCCGCGAATCCGTAATGGTTTCAATCAATACCCCTGTGGGATTTGTTCCGCTTTTTGAGGATGAGAACATTTAGACCTGAGAGTGGTGTTTCTGCCTCCGAGCCAGTTGGCAGTGATGCCCCACCCAGAGGCCTTGGATTTTGGGGATTGCCCAGTGAGAAGATTCCTGCAGGGAAGTCCTGGTGTTTCTATTTTGTCCACTAATAAAGAGGTCACTCTTGTGCACAATATGTATGGAAGACACTCAGTAAATACTATTATGGTAACCATATGAGGTGGGTGCTAACTGTGATCCCGTTTTCTGAGTGGGGAAAGTGGGAATAGAGAGAGCTTGGGCATCTCTAAGGGGCTTGCTCCTCCAGGCCCAAGCAAGAGGGCAGGAGGCTCTGAGGGTGCCCTGGGCTCCCTTTCCCACTGCAAACCTTTCCTAGACTCTACTGTGAGGACCATTAAGTCATTCCCTCATTCATTAGTTCATTCATTCATTCATTCATTCAATACAATGGACTAGCATTTACTGAGTACTGGCACTATAGCAGATGTTTGGATCCTGAGATAATTCAGCCATGGATGAAAGGGGTGGACGTTATCTCCTTCCCCATCAGATCAGAGGGCATCTTTATTAATTATAATGGTACTACTAATAATCTGGAGGAAAAGAATTCTGAGAAGTCAAAGATGAAGACAAAGGGGAAGAGAAAGAGCACTAAGACCACGCACTCTGGCAATTGATCCCAGTGTGTGATCTTGTGTTATCTTCATAACCCCACAGATGCCAGGGTCAAGGGGCTTAGGAACACAGACTCCAAGTGCCTGAGTGTGAACCCCAGCCCCTCCCACCCAGCTCTGTGACCTTGCTCAGGTAGTAACACTCACTACACCTCATTACTTCAAGGACAAAATGGGGGTGCTACTAATACCCATCTTTATCTTAGCACGAGGAATAAAAGAAAATTGTATAATTTGTGCCCAGTACTTATTAAAAGCTCTCTGTAAATAGTATTCATAACCACACACGGTAAGTACTATTTATTATCCCGTTTTACAGATGAGGAAAGTATGACTCAGAGCATTCGTAACTTGCCTAAGAGAACAGAGCCAGCAGGGGCAGAGGTGAGATTCTGGAATCAGCCCCAAGGTGTGCCTTCTCACCCATCACCCCCCAAGACCCTGCATTGCCACCATCCCAAGCACCTGTTTAGTAATTAGCTCTGCCAGGGCAGAGCCAGCCTCACAGTCAGGAATTCCCACAGGGTAGAAGTATCTGCCCTAGAGGAGTTACAGTCTCCTAGAGTACAGGACTATTAACAAGAGTTAATTCACTTTCAGCACAGCCCTGTGAACCTGTGAGCAAACAATAGTGGGTAGGCATGAAAGAGGAGGGAGCATTCCCTGGGCCAGGATTAGGAGGGAGGGGCCACAGGTAGATGAAAATCCTTGCATTTGAGATATGGGAAAGGAGGATCCAAGAAACTGGTCCAACTGAACTCTTGTCATCATCAGCATCTCCATGCTGCTGACCAGAGCGCACCCTACACATCAGTCAGGACTCCACTCTGGAATCAGCTCCCCTAGAAATTTCCTGACCAGCTCAGACCCTGCTGGGCCCTGCACTTACCCTGGGACGTGCCTCCTCTGACGCTCATCCTTATCCTCAGGTCTCCAGGATGAGCATCACCCTCGACGTGACCTTCCTCTTTGGGGCATAAAATTCCTCATACTCACTTTTAGAATCCCTTATACGTGTATGGTCTTCCTGTGGTGTGAATAGAAGTGTTATTAGAACAAAAGCAACTCAAGTGTGAATTACTAGATTGTTTTCATAATAAAAGATGTGATTTTTGTGCAAAGGTCTTTGCTCCCAGTTGGCCCCATTAACAGGTCCACTATTGGCCTTTCTAGGACTTGTGACTGAAGGACAACACAAGGTGGTCAGGGGCTTCTGTGAGTGGGAACACGGGCCACCTCCTCCCATCGGACTGGGTATAGGAGGCACGAGGGGTTAGGGTAGGAACTGCAAATCATCACTGGTGGGGACTCCACTGCTCTGTTGTTTCTCCCTGCCTCTGACCGCAGACCTGATTATATTTGAAAAGAAAAATCATGATCATCAGAGAATGGCAAGTCATCCTATTGGTTGGGCACAGACATGGAAAGGACTAGCAGGGCACACCTCTTCCAGCCTTGCTGAGATGCCTCTGAAGACAGGGAGCTCACTACCTGCAGAGCAAGTCCGTTCTTGAGCAGCGCCAACTCTCACATAGTTTTCCTTTGATGGAGTCTCAGGATGGCAACCCTGTATCTTCAGCCCAGACGTTGCAGTTCAGCTGTTGGAGGCTTGAGAGTAAGTGGAATCCTTCCTATCCACATCACTTGCTTGGCTATCCCAGTGTGACCTTCTAGATACAGGACCAAAACAAAGAAGAGGAAAGAGGGCGGGCTGGGTTGGAGGCAGATTTAGCAGCATCATCTGCAAAGACAACAGGCAAATTTAAATGCTGACAAGAGGTGGGTAAACATGGAGAAGACACACACTCAGGGCAAACACCACATAAAGGCGAAGGCAGGCAGGATGGTGCCTTTATGAGTTAAGCCATGCCAAAGAGTGCTAGCAAATCACCCAGTGCGAGACCTAGAACAGATTCTTCCTGTAGCACTCAGAAAGACCCAACCCTGCAGACATCTCAATCTCAGACTTCAGTCCTCCAGCACTGAGTCAATACATTTCTGACTGCTTAAGCTTCCCATCTGTGGGACCCTGTTACAGCAGCCTTGGCCGGTAAGGCAGCTGCTAAGTGCAGAGCCAGGATTACACAGAGCTGGATGCTCTGATTTTAGTTCGGTGTGCTGCGATGTCCTTTCACTCACACCCAACCTTTCACTGAGGCCCCGCCAAAGGGAGGTGGAGTGAGGATGTGCTCAGCAAATGCCTGGAGGAGGCGGGGCATGGAAGGATGGGGAACCAAATACCACCGATACCACCACGACCCCTACCAGCCTTTCTAATTAGAGAGCAAAGCAGATCCAGGCAGGAGGCAGAGTCAGGGGTGCAGCAGGACCGAGCTTCCACTCATGCAGGAGGACATGAGCTAGCTGAGAAAAGACCCTTATGCCCACTGAGTCCTGAACCTCTTTAAACCTCCAAGTGGTTAGGGATCAGCTCCAGGAAGAAGAATTGGCTGTGTCTGACAAAATTGACCACCTTGGCAGCTGCCCGGGCTGGGCTGGGCTGGGTTGAGCTAGGCGCAGGGACAGAGAGGGATGGGGCTGGGTGAGCAGGGACAGGGAGCCCCCGCTGCCTGCGGGTTGCCATGGTAACCATGATCTTCCTAGTATGAGCCAGAGGGGGCTGAGGTCTGAGGGGATTTAGTGAAGACAAGGGTGCACGTGCCAGGGGCTAGGATGGGGAAAGCCAGCGTTTACCGAGAGTTGAGCGTGTGCCGGACACGAAGCCAAACACCATCCTTAGCTTCCCTTGTTAAAAAAAAAACCCACAATAGCCCTTTGGGATGGGATTTTTTTTTAATCTCTCTTCTGCAGATGAGGAAACTGAGACCAAGGGAAGGGGAAAGTTCTGAGTCAGGTCAGACAGCTGTTACGAGAAGGAGCCAGAATTTGAATCTGACCTCTCTGTCTCCAGAGTCCCTGCTCTTTCTTTCCACCCACTAGGCTGCCTCTGGGACTCAGCAAGTTTGTACTTTGAGGCAAGGAAAGGGACATTTATTTGAGCTTCCAGCCAGGCTTCAGGAGACAGATACCTGGTAGTCGTCAAGCCCCTTCCACATTTTGGAGTAAACCAAAAATTTGCCGGATGGTAGAGCCTCCTTGCCTTTGAAGGCTGCCACCCTCCATCAGCCATATTAGTCAGATGGAAGAGGATAAAGACATGGTGGAAACAAAGCACTAGACATTCCACACAGGCCAAGCCGGGGCTGCACTGTATGTGCCCAGGCAAACTGGAAGATTATGGGGGAACAGGCAGAACTGGCATCAGACCAATCCTGACCAACTCTACTTTCTGCCAATGGTGATGATCCAAGAAGCCAAGGAGCAGGCTGGAGCTGGGATCTAGCCCCAAGCTCTGGGGTCAAGTCACAGACGAACACCACACAGACCAGATCCTGCTGCACAGATGAGGAAAGTAAAGCACAGACAACTTGTCCAGGGATACAATGACCACAGCCCCATCGCACAACAGGCAGAGGGGTGGATTCTGAGGTCCTTTCCAGCTCTCATTTTCTTTATGTGGTGTTTACCCTGAGTGTGTGTCTTCTCCATGTTTACGTTTCTCCATTTTATGAGGGTCATGTCTGATTAGGCTTTACTTTGATGACCTCCTTTTAACTTGATTATCTTTGTAAAGACCCTATTTCCAAATAAGCTCACATTTCTGAGGCACTGGGGGGTTAGGACTTGAACACATGAATTTTAAGGGGATGGGATCGAACCTATAGCACAAGGTGTGGCCCTGGGCAAGTCACTTCACCTGTTGGGTCCTAGGAAAGGTTCACCTTGAAAGTGGGGGTAAAAATTGCCACATCCTCAGGGGATTGTAAGGACTGAATGAGACAATGTGTATAGGTTGGTTAGCCCAAAGCTAGCTATAGTGGGGTTGGTAATCATAACTGCTGTGAATTTCTGCTTGAGGGAGGGGACCATGACCATTGATGCATTTACTCTCAATGGACGAAGTGAAAGGAAGGGTGGAAAGCAAACTCTCAAGCCTCTTGGGGTTTGTTGTTGCTGTAACCTGCCTCCTAGCAACCCCAATAGGGCTACACTTTTGCCATTCATTCACCAACTCCATCAATCTGTTTGACAAGTGCTGTGTGCATTTTATTTCATTTAATCGTTACAAAAGTATTAGGTTGGTGCAAAAGAAATCACAGTTTTGCCATAAAAATCATGGCCAAAACTGCTATTACTTTTGCACCAACCTAATATTAATACTATTATTGCCAATTAACAGATGAGGAAATTGGGGCTTTGGGAGGTGGCATGGCCTGCTCTTTGTTCCATGACACAAGGAATGGTGGGGGCTGGGCTCACCAGTTTGGCTGTGTGGATGTGCACTCGACTGCAGGGGTATGTGCCTGGGACAGCTTGGCCTTTTCTGGCCTTTTCTCTCCACATGGGCTCCACAGATCCTTTGAGCCAGAGCTCCCTGATCCCCTTTGCAGCCCATCCCTGGAAGGAATTCACAGCAGTTATGATTACCAACTGCACTATAGCTAGCCTTGGGCTAACCAACCTATACACATTGTCTCTTTCAGTCCTTACAACAATCCCCATGGGAACTCACACTCTCATGTTGTTGGCACTGGGTGCTGGAAGCCATTGGATTGCACCCCAGCACCCAGCCCTGGGTTATAATTTTTTGTATTTATGTCTTTCCTTTGCCTGTCATCAGGCTGTTTATCGGCACGCGGCGACGCATCACTCGTACGTGTTAAATATATATACGTCTCTCTGTGTGTGTGTATGCCTTCCCTGTTCTATTTATGCAGTTCCTCGGAGGATTAATTTAGCCAAATAACTGAAGTTATTTAGGTAGCTGACATTCACACTGGAAAGAGAATGTGGGAGCGAAGTCAGCGAGGCACTGGCTCCGCTCCCAGGCCCCCCGAGACTCAGTTTCCTTCAAATTAAGGCCTTGCGTGGTAGAAAGTGCAGGAGCTCAGCTAGTCAAAGGTTCTAACCCAGGCCCTATAATGGTGAGCTGTGGATGCTGGGAAAAGTCCAAAGCTGGGCCTCAGTTTATTCAGCTAAAAAGAGACCTTTTTTTCTTACAGAGAACATGCAAGCTTTCATTGGTTTAATGAATTTAAAGCTTTTTGTTCATTGTAGGCATTTATATGTTAGTGGCACTCTCTCCTCTTTGTCTGTCTATGTCTGTGCCAAGTTATGCGTAAGATGAAATGGAAATTCCCGGCCAGGCGGAGTGGCTTATGCCTTTAATCTGAGCACTTTGGGAGGCTGAGGCAGGTGGATCACGAAGTCAGGAGTTTGAGACCAGCCTGGCCAATATGATGAAACACCATCTCTACTAAAGATACTAAAAATAGCCGGGCGTGGTGGGGCATGCCTGTAGTCCCAGCTACTCAGGAGGCTGAGGCAGGAGAATCACTTGAATCCAGAAGGCAGAGGTTGCAGTGAGCCGAGATCGCACCACTGCACTCCAACCTGGGTGACAGAGTGAGACTCCACTTCAAAAAAAAAAGAAAAGAAAATTCCCTGGGTTGGCACCCGAGGTCCTTGGTGTTCTGATCCTTATTGATCTTCCTTTCTCTGGAATTGTTACTCTCACATACCTGGACATGATATAATTCAGTTGGGATGGTTGATGCTGTTGGTGCCCTTTTAAGTCTCTTCCTGGCACTCATCTTTCCTGTGTATGGTGACTCTACAGCTTCCACCAGCCAGCATACTGGAGGGCTTTCTCTGGTGGTCAGATTCCAGCTCACATGCCAAAGGGCAGGCTGGAGGTGGCAGCAGCTTCCAAACAAAGTAGCCCTGAACCACCAAAGTAGGGAAATGGTACATACACACTCCAGTCATTCATTCATCAAATAACTCACAGACCTGTTCTGTGCTCTCACCTACTGCTTCCCAGCAGGCTGGAACCCTGGTTGCCCCCTGCAGAAACCTGCTCCATAGCACTCTTAGTTGGCTTCCTTCTCTTCTCTTCCCTGTCTCACTCCCTCATTCTCCTACAGGCGTGTCTGGAAGTCACTTCAAAATAAACTCGATGCACTCAAATCCTTGTCTTAGGGTGTCCTTTTGGAAAAGCCCAACCTAAGGCCACGTAGGATGGTGAGCGTTAAAGGTCTGAACTCTGGGGTACCCCCACCTCTCTTTGAAATCTGTTTCAAGAGGCAGCGAGAAATTATTTAGCCTTTCTGAGCCTCAGTTTCTTCATATGTAAAGTAGGGGCAGTAATGACAGTACCTGCCCCAACAGAGGCATGAGATGACCCACAGAGATAGACAAGGTCCTGTCCCTCTTTGGCCACTTGCCCTATTTCAGTTTGTTCCAAAACTCCCTTCACCCAGCTCACCTTGGGGATTCCATTATTTGTTGATTTGCACATGGTCTTTCTTCACATAGACTGTCCCCACCTCATCTAGATGATCAACGTTGTGAATGGGGGTCTCTGTCACTCTTGTTCACTGCTGTTTCTCAGAACCATGGACAGTGCCAAGCCCACACTACTTTCCCAGCATGATCAGATCTCTCGTTGCTCGCTCAGTGGCCCCCACAGGTGCGTTACCCATTCTTGGCTCTGATTTTGCTCTAGCACTTCCTGGCACCTTGGATTCCTGTTCTATACAACTCTATTCATTATTTATAGCTCAGGAAGTGATCCCACACTTGGTCATGGCTGACTGGATCTGGGATCAAGGCCTAAACCAAAAGCATCTGCCTGTAGGCTAATGGGAAGCCTGTGAGTTGGCCTGGGGTGGAGGCTCAACCCCAACCTAGCAACAATAAGTCATTGGTATTGAGCACATTCTGCACACCAGACACGGCACTGAGCACTCCACCACACAACCTCCTTAACTCTCAACTGTCCTTTAAGGCTGGTGCTGTTGTTATCATGCTTCATTTCATAGATGCGAAAACAGACTTGGGGAGGTTACACAACTTGCCCGATGTTAGGATTTGAATCAGATCTGTCTGACTCCAGAGCAGTCACTAGGAACGCCTCCCTATCTTCTCCTTTGGGGTGGTAAATAACTAAAGCTCTCCAATCCTCCTTCTTGAACCATGAAGTTCTTAGTGCCCCTGCCCACAAATGTGTGGTGTGTGTGTGTGTGTGTGCATGAAAGAGAGAGAGAGAGAGAGAGACTTAGGGAATAGGGAAGGGCAGATGTGGCCAAAAAGTGTGGTGAGAAAATTGGAAACTGAAGCTAGAGGTGAATAAATGTCTTAAGAGCAGGGACTAAGAGTTGAGAAAAGAGAAGCAGCAGAAAGGAAAGACCTGAGCTATGGGGATGGTGCCTGGGGGGATGGCCCAAGCCTTGCCCCATGACTGTGACCTTTTGATCTCTCACTGGGCACCCAGTGAGTGCCAGGCACCAACACTGAGCAAAGCTCCCATTCTCCATGAGGCCTGGCCCAGCAGTAGCTGGGATGGTTTCCCACCCCCCGAGGAACCCCAAAGCATATATTCCCTGCTATCTGAGTAGCCAGCCATGTGGCTACTCCCAATATCACCATCACACTGCACTCTTCCCTGACATCATCCCAACAATGGGTACCTCCATCCCCCTGATCTTGTGACATCATTTCATAGATGTCTTCTCCATACCACTCATATCACCTGCATCAGCACCATCTTTCATTTCTTCCTGCATCTGGCAAATATGTATAGAGCCTCTATTATTTGCCAGTACTCTTCTAGCCACTGGGGACACAGCAGTGAACAAAATCAAGTGTCGGCTCTCGGAGTCTTCCATTCATTCCATTTATCATCCTCACCACTCCCTCCATGACCTTGGCTGCCAGCACCATTATCGTCACTCTAATATCATCAACCATTGTTTCCTGAGCACTTCGTTTGGAGATGAGCACACAAAAATGTTACCCCATCCTTGCAGCCCATGTTCTGCTTCCTATCTTATCATCAGCACAGAGAGAAATCTCTCCTTACAGAGACATGCCTCCAGTTTTCCTTCAGAGTGTAGCCCCCAAAGCCCAATGGGTGGAGGAGGGCTGTCTGACCTGCTTGGAAATTTTCTTTTAGTGTAAAAAGGGAGCTGATGCTTCATCCCAGAGACAGCTGTATTTCCCTAGAGCAGGAAATGAAATAACACAAAGACTGTGGTTCTCCCAAATGAAAAAAAAGTGCCCATGAGATGCCAGAAAGGGACTCAGGAGAACACTGTGGCTTGTGCTGGGCTCTGGCATCCTCTGCCCACAAGAAGCATCTCGGCAAGACCCTCTTAAAGAGTAACTGACAGGGCAATAAGGGAGCATGGGTAGGGGGGAACAGATCATCTTTAATTCTCTGGCTGCAAATAAACTCATCTATTCACCCACGTGGCTCGTTTCCCCTCCTCCCCCTGCCCAGCATCTGGCTTCCTTCTAACCTGGCACTCCTTATTACAGAGGGCTCCATTAGCCCCCAGGGTTGGGATTTATTTAAATGGTGAGTGAGCTGTGTGGCCAAAGCCCGTGTTAAGCAATGTTTATTACAGTCAATAAATCATGGTCCCGTATCTGATCCAGAGACGGAAATAGCTCGTGAGCCCAGGATGTGAGGGAGAGTGAGGTGAGCACAGCCCGAGATAAGACAGACTCAATTGAGGTCGGTCTCTCCACCCTGGGGCTGAGTGCTCTAGAGCTCTGGTCTCCTCTCCTGACATTTCCTCTCCCACCTACCCCTTTGAGAAACCTCCCCCAGGGTCTGCCTTGTCTCCACATGAGAGAAGGCTGAACTGGGAGCAGAGGTGTGGCTTGGAGAGCCAAGTGGGCTCCTCAAGAGGAGCAGGATCTGGGTGAGAAAATTGCCGGGTCTCCTTTGGTGACTTCTTTCCTGGTGGGTGGAAGGGTAGCTCCATATCCTGCCACTCTGGAAAGGAAGCAGGGTAGTAAGGAGACAACTTGAAATGCCCAAATCTGCAAGTCTGCAGCTTGGAAGGAGAGGAGCACTAAGGAGATGTAGATTCATTTGGTTTTAAGAGCACAGTTTTGATATCACCAAGAGCCAGCCGGGTTCAAATCCCAGCTTCACCACTTCCTTCCATTAGTTACCTAACCTCTCTGTGTAAACTGGAGGAAAGAATATGGCCTTCTTTATAGGATTATTTAGGAGAAATGCAAGGAGTTAATGTGGGTAGGAGTACTTCACACCAAGGCTGGCATATGGTTTCTGCTTAATAAATGGCACTTGCTGTGGTAGGCTGAATATGGCCCCCCCAATGTCCTTGTCCTAATTCCCGGAACCTGCAAATGTCACTTTTATGGCAAAAGGGACTCTGCAGAATCATGAAGGATCTTGGGATGGGGACATTATCCTGGATTATTCCAGTGGGCTCTGTGTAGTCACGTGGGCCCTGGAAGAGAACACGAGATAATAGAGAATTCAGTGTGAGAAGAAGGCCATGCAACAAGAGAGGCAGAGAGAGAGAGAAGATGCCATGATGATGGCTTCGAAAGTGGAAAAAGGGTCCTGAGTCAAAGAATACAAGTGGATTCTAGGAGATAGGAAAGTCAGGAAACAGGCTCTGCTCTGGAGCCTCCAGCAAAAACCAGCCCTGTGAACACTGTGGTGTTAGCACGTAAGCCCCATGTCAAATGTTTGGCTTCTAGAACTGCAGGAAAAGCAATTTGTGTTGATTTAGCCAGTGAGTTTGTGATAATTTTAAAAGGATCAAGATGGAAAGTAATATATCTAGGAAGACCATGGTGCTGATGATGCCAGAGCCAGCTTCTCAGATGTCTCCCAGAGTCCCTCAGGTCATACATGGAACTCCATCCATCTTCTTGGAAGGAGGAAACCAGGCTAGAGAATGTTCTGCATGTGCCTACTTGGCATTACCAGTTCAGAGAAGTGGGAATGTGGAGCTTCACACAGATTTCTGATGGCCATGTAAGTGGCGGTCAAACCCTTTGTGGTCCCAGTCTTGTGGGTCACCACAAGCTCATCAAGCAGAGCTTAATTCATGGAGTTTGTTTAGTCAACAGATGTCCTTGCACTGGCTGAGAGTTGGCCAGCTGATGCATAGAGAGGCAGGAGAGGCAAGAGCAAGTTCTGGGGGAACCTAAGTGTGCAAATAATTAGGAGTGAGGACTTGGCAGAACCAATTGTCAATATGGAGAACTGGACAACGGCTTGATAACAGGGTGAGGTAGTAGACACCTTACCTGGGTCGAAGGTCAGGGCAAGCCTTCCTTGGTGAAGAGACATCCGAGCTGGTCCAGGGCCCCTTACAATGCCCCTGGCTAGGAGTAGGATAGGCCCTAGGCCTGAAGGTCTGGGGCAACCTACAACAGCATCTGTGAGATGGACTAAGGGACGGTGACAGTGGGAAGTTTCTCTTCCTTCAAATCATGTTCTTCTTTGGACAGAAGCATGGGCTCAATCTCAGGATCTACTCTGATAAGGGAGGGGCTCCTACTCCCAAGTGAGACAGATGAGCCACCCCCAGCAGTGACTCAGGCTGCTGGAAGCAGTAGGTGGCAGTTTCCTTTTCCTTTGTCTTTTTCCTAGGCAGGGCTGCCAGCTCTCCCGGAGGCTCCTTGCCTGTCCCAGAAAGACTGACGGGAGGAGTGGGAGATGGCGAGTGATGTTGGAGATGGGTGCTGGAACTGCCTCCGGGGAGATGCTGGGGAAGACGGGGATGAGGTGTCGCCAGCATGGATGATTCTGGGGTCTCCCCTGGTGGTTCTCTAATGCCAACACCTGAACTAGATATAGCAGAATCACCTGGGGAGCTTGTCTACAGAGCACACTCCAGAAACCCCCTGCAACAGATTCCCGTTCAGTGGTCTGGGATGGGGCCTGACATTTGCATTTTTAGGGGGTAGGTTTGGGAGCCACCAGTTTGCATGGGTTTCAGACAAGCAATGTCCACAAGGCTCCAACAGACTTGGAGAATAGAGAGAGGAGAGAATAGGAAAAGCAGGATGAGGACAAAGAGAGAGAGGGCAAAGCCGGAGTAGAGGAGAAGAAAAGGCAATGAGTTGAGCACCCACTATTCATGGAGGGCTCTCCAGGCACCAGGCTCATTTGTTCCTCCCTGGAATCCTTCGAGTTCAGTATCAGAATTTCCATTATTCTGTTGAGGATAATGAGGTCCAGGGAGGTTATGTGACTTGTCTAAGGTCACATGGACAATGGGTTGGAATTTGACCACTACATACTGTCCATATTTGTGGTCATTGTGCTTACAGAACAGCCCCTTGAGGACTTGCGTCCCCTAAGTTGAATGACAGGGAAGAAACAAAAATGATTGTGTTCTTTTGTGTTCTTGGGTCTCTGGAGAAGAAGCAACTTCCCAGCTGGAGAGCAGAGGCTTCTGTGGTGGCCCCTGGTTCTCATCCTAAACCTAGGTTTTAGTGACGTAACCAGGAGTGAGTTCTTACGGTCCAAAACAGAGCACCTCAAGGACCTGACAGAGCCTGTCCCTCTCCCCAACCTCCCAGGCCCACCCTGTCTCTAGCAGGCACCCAGCCCCTGCCTGGGGCAATCCCCTCTGGCCTTCCCATCAGCCCCCGGCCAGCTCCTGCTCCAGCTTCCTCTTGGTTCAGATCACAGCTGCATCTCTTACAATGGCCCTGGACCTCTGGATTTGGCTTCGTGAGTGGCTCTTCCACAAGTGTTTCTGGCCCTTTCCCCCAAAATTTGCTTCCAACTCACCCAACAGGTTTGTTCTATTTCAAATGGTGAGCCCATCAGCAACCCTAACTGCATATCACTGCAGAACAGTGGTACAGACAGACCCTGTACTTAAGGCATCATGTGGGAACTGGGAAGGGAAAGAAGCTTGTCTTATCCTATTAGTTTTTATCTTGTGTTTGTATTGGGAGGGTTGATCACATTGTCTCTATCCTGGGATCCCCCGACAGGGCCCATCCTAAAGAGCTGTGGGTATCACACTACTTTAGGTGTGATCATCATCATCAGAGGAGGAAGGAAGTTGAGAAGGAGGAGGAGGAAGGGGAACGAGGAGGAGGTAAAGAAATAATGGCCTGCTTCTCTCTTCCCTCCACCCCCTTATGGGCCACTTTCAGCACAGCAGCCAGAAACACAACTACGGTGCATACGTTTAAAGATCTCTCTGTTGGTTTCTCTGGCATTTTCGATCAGATAATGCTTTGTGTGGAGGGCTGTTCTGTGCATTGTAAGATATTTAGCAGCGTCCCTGGCCTCTACACACTTGATTCCAGCAACACCTGCCCCCAGTCTTAACAGCCAAACATCTCTCCAGATATTGCCAAATTGCTCCCTGTTGAGAACCTCTGCTGAATTGCTGAAAGCCCTGCAACGACTTCTCCAGTGGGCTGCACTGTTGCTCTTAATCCTTCCACACCCATCGCTATATGGCTCTGTACCCGCTTCCAGTAGAGGCAGAGTCTGTTTCCTCATCCCAGTGATACTGGGTTTAGCCATCGACTTACTTTAGCCAATGGCATGGGAATGGAAGGGACAGTGGGTCACTTCTGACTGGACCTTAAGAGTCATCACCTGTTACCATCTTCTGCTTCTGCCATTGCCTCAAGAAGGACATTCCTGGGGCAGTTCGCTGGCCCCAGGAAGAGGATGGGTACACATGGCGTATGCCTGGACCCCATCTAGAGTTCAAGCCACTCCAAGCCAAGCTCCAGCAAAAGTAGACAACCCCGATCTAAGCTGAAGATGAGGGAGGACAAGTGATTGTCACTTTAAGCCATTGAGTGGCTTGCTAGGCAGCATTATGTGGAGATAGTTGATGAACACAGCTTCCTGTTGAAACTGAGAGAGACTCTAAACTCCTTCTCTAACCTCTAAGGCCCTGCATGATTCAACCTCTGCCAAACTCTTTCAGGGATGGGAGGAGCATACGTGGCAGAGGGAAGAGCACGGAAAATGACCCTGAGATGTTTCCAAGTCAGGGTTCAGAGGACAGAAATATGGCCAGTGTTAGGCAAGGAGCAGATTGTGGCTGCAGGCCCTGCTTTCTAGAGAAGCCAGGTTAGGACAGGCATAACTAGCGTAAAAGTCCAGGAGATTCCAATTCTAGATTTCATGCCCTTAACTCCCACACTGTAGATTAAAAAAAATAATGATTATTAGAAGTAACAGTCATAGACTGGGTGTGGTGGCTCATGCCTATAATCCCAACACTTTGAGAGGCTGAGGTGGGAAGATTGCTTGAGCCCAGGAGTTTGATAACAGCCTGGGCAACATGGCAAAATCCTGTTTCTACAAAAAAAAATACAAAAATTAGTCGGGTGTGGTGACATCTGCCTATAGTCCCAGCTACTCAGGATGCTGAGATGGGAGAATCTCTTGAGCCCAGGAGGTCAAGGCTGCAGTGAGCTGTGACTGCACCACTGCACTCCAGCCTGGGAAACAGAGTGAGATCCTGTTTCAATAAAAGAAAAAAAAAATGAAAAGGAAGTAATAGTAATAGTATTGCTATTAGGCTTTCTCTACGGGCCAGACACTAGCCTAACCACTTAACCCGCAGCATCAAATTCAGTCTTTCCATGCGAATGAGGGAAGTATATTATTGTAGCCATTTTACAGATGGAGAAATCAAATCATAACTTGCCAGAGCTCACACAAGTCATGGTGACAGATTGAGAATTCAAACCCAAGTCCATCTGACCATAGAACTCAAGCTCTCAAGCCATCTCTTTGTCTCTCCCCTGACTAGCTGTGAATATCCAGACATTTTCTAGAACAAGTTTCTTTTCAGAGAGCAGGAGAGATGTGCTGCTTTTGAAGTGCATGACACCTTCCAGATACAAGTGTCATCAAAGCCTTCAGTTACTTTCAAAGGCTGGCTGCTTGCTCTCCAGAATCGCATCGCCAATGTGCCCTCCCTTTGCAGGGAGGGGTTGGCTTGTTTATTTCTTTGGGGACAGGCTTTAGGGTACACAGCCTCCATTATAGGACAGACTCCAGGATTTTCAGTCTCTGGAATTTGATCTCATGGCTGAAAGACACCTGGGAGAGGGGCAGATAGACTAGGCTAAATAAGAGGTTGGTTTTGCAGAAGACTGGCCAGGGTGGAGGGTCTTGAGGAGGCCTTCAAAGCTTAGGAAAACTTTCAAGAGTACAGAAGGCTGGGCTCCACTCTTAGCCTCTGATTTGAAGGTCAAAACTGTCCATTTTTTTTTTTTTTGAGATGGGGTCTAGCTCTGTTACCCAGGCTAAAGTGCAGTGGCATAATTTCGGCTCACTGCAACCTCTGCCTCCCAGGCTCAAACAATCCTCTCACCTCACTCTTCCGAGTAGCTGGGACCACAGGCATACACCACTGTGCTTGGCTAATTTTTTTATTTTTGGCAGAGATGGGGTGTCACCATGTTTCCCAGGCTGGTCTTACTCCTGAGCTCAAGCAATCTGCCTACATCAGCCTACCAAAGTGCTGGGATTACAGGCTTAAGCCACCGCACCTGGCCCAGAGCTGTACTTGTTTTAAGCCTTCCTCCATCCCCAAGTGATTCCAATTTGCACTCCTGTTAAAAATATCTGCCCTGGAGGCTGTGTCCATATGGAATGCTCTCTGCTTGTCCCATTTCCTTCCTTATTATGTTTCATGGCCAGGGGTTTTGGTATCACCTCTTTCTGCATGATGCCTTCCTGGGTTCATTAGTCAAAGGCAAACGTCTTTTCTAGGCTTTTCCCATACCTGAACGTTTGACTCTTAGAAGGTGCTTCAAAACCAACATACCCTCCAAAAACTCACCTTTGGCCCTAATCTACTCCCCCTTCTGGGGTTTTCTGTCTCAATAAATGGCACCTCCATCCTTCCAAAAGCCAGAAAGGGAAGGTACAACTGATTAAGGACTCAGGTCCTGGGCTGTGCAGTCAGCCTCCTGGGTTGACAGCTTGGTTCCACCACCAATGGCTGTGTGACCATGAGCAAGTCACTTCCTCTCTCTGAGCCTCAGTTTCCTAAACTAGGAGATGGGATGAAATACTTCCGTATCCCAGGGTTGTGGTTAGGAGTCGGTGAGATGCGATATGTAAAATGCTTAGAACAGCACTTGGCACACAGTGTGTGCTCAATCAGTGCTCGCTGTAATCATCCTGACATCTCTCTCTCCTTCCTTCCTCATATCCAGTCCATCACCAAGCTCACCAGTCCCTCACCACTTCTGTCTCCTAAACATCAATTCCATCCTTTTCTCTCCACCTCCACCTCAATGGCCACCTGCAGCACACTGTCTCTCCAGGACAACTACACCTGCTTCCTTATCGGCCTCTCTGCTCCCGCTTCCCTTCTGCTTCCAATCTATTCTCAACACAGCAACAGCAGCGGCCTGGATGATCTTTTAAAAACACAAATGCAATGATGGGATCGTGCCCCTCCAATGCTTAAAACCTCCATTGACTCCTCAGTGCTCTCAGGATGAAATTTAAATTCCCAAACGTGCATGAACAGTGTTCTCGACCTGGTCTTAGACTTTCCAGCCTCCTGCCTTGACACAGTCTCTCTCTCTCATCCTCTCTCCCCAGGCTGTCACCATGCAAATTCTTTTGCCTAATCCACTCTACCCCCCTTCTGTCTTCCTCTGTCTCCCTCCTACTCATCCTTGCAGCCACAGCCAAGATGTTGCCAGCTCAGAGGGAGTCTGATTCTAGGCCAGATCCCTGGCTCTGTGCCCCACAGCCCACCCTTTGCATCCCCCACTCCAGCACCTGTCATGCACACACCACATTATGATGATCTCTGGTCCAGTCTGTAAACATGTTGTTGCCTGGCACAAAGTAAACAGTTGATGGATGCTGCTGTGATTGTCATCATCAAGTCGTCACTATCATCATTTGCTCTGGCCAACTCCTGGTGTTTGCTGTCCTCTTAGAAGCTGTGGTATGAATTGCATGGATTGCATTCATGCGTCACCCTTCCCTGTGTCTAAATCCCATGCCTGTCACTTTGCAGTTCTCCTCTCCAAAGAGGCCCAGTCTGTTTCCCACCCCTTGAGTCTGGGCTGACTGTCACTCATAGAATGTGACGGAAGTAACAGAGACCAGTCCTGAGTCTACGCCTCGAGAGGCCTTGTGCATTTCTGCTCTGTCTTTGGCTTCTTGGTCTTCACTGTGGGAACGTGCCTGGGCTGACCTGCCGGAGAGTGAGATGTGTGGAGCAGAGCTGAGCTGCTGAGACCATCCGAAACAGTAGCCGGCACACAGCCAACCCCCAGACTGTGATCAGCAGAGCCACTCGGCTGACCTGCAGACAAGAACAGACACACAAGGAGGCCTTTCCCAGATGAGCTGAACCTCACAGGCTCACAAGCTGAATAAATGCTTATCGTTGTGCACTGCTGAGGTTTTGTGGATATTTGTTAGGCAGCCTTATAGCAGCAATCGATAACTGATACAGAAGCCACCGAAAGGAGCAAACTAAGTCCTAGGGAAAAATGTTGCCAGGCGTTCGGTCTTCTCAGAGTGATAGCTGCTCATTAGAAAGAAGCCAGCTTTGACTGTCACCTTCTCTGCCACTTGCACTCCGTTAAACCCAGAGACCAGCAGACGCCTTTCAGCACAGCCGCACTCTGTCTCCCCTCCCTTCCTCCCAGACTCCTGTCTGAGACAGAACAGTATCTTTGAGAACCCAAGGGCAAAATCCTCTGCAGGAGCACGAGGCGGCTCTTAAACAGCCCCAGGGGATGTGAAAGGTGGGCGGAGGCTGAGCTATTACATTACTCCCCCAATCCCAGCGCCTGGCTGCATCTCCACACCTGAAGCCTGCCTACCCCAGTTTAAAGCTCTCCCAGCCTTCCTGGGGAAGATCCCTCATGGATTCTTGTTACTCTCAGGATTGTGCAGTAAACCCCTCTCCTTCATGCAGAGTAGACATGATGAGAAAGTCTATTTCTGGCCCGACTGTATCGCATCTTTGTTGACACCTCTGCTCAGCTGGCATTCAGGTGGGCACTACCTGTTCATGGAAAGTCCAGGAGAAAAGGGAAGAGAAGACTTTTTTAGGAATCAACAAGTAATTCAGTGTCTTTCCTTCTTTCCTTCTTTGAAAGAGAGAGAGAGAGAGCAGTGGACAAGTCAATTTCACAGGGGCTGAGTGTTTATACCAGTGTGAACCTGGGCTGGAAAACTCTGTTCATCCCAAGCATCATGGTGAGTGGGGAAGGAGGAGGCAGCTGCTGCCTTGAAATCACCAACACAGCTTTGTTTCATTGGCCCTGAGTCAGCCAAAACATCAGAAGTTCCAAACATTAGACAACCTTCCAGGCCGATGTTAGCCCCAAAGCACAACCAAAAACCAAAGAGAAGCGTCTTTCAAATGTTCCTGAATGTTTTAAAATGTCTTGGACAACTATTCTGCTCTGAGGGAATGTGAGAAGAGCTGTCTGCTCCAGGGAGGCCCCAGAGAAAATCATTTCCCATGCCAAGGCTGGAGCTGGTGTCTGTTTCCCTCTAGGGAACAGGGTGGGCTCCATCACCCTCAGACAAGCTATAAAACAGGCATTCAAAAAGCGTATACTCCGTGGGAGCAATTCCACTTCTGGAGATACATTTTTAGAAAATCAAAAGCAGGATCTTGAAGAAGTGCGTGCATACTCATGTTCGTAGCAACATCATACACAATAGCCAAGAGGAAGAAGCACCCAGACGTTCAGTGACGGATGCATGGATGAAGAAAATGTGGGACATCCATCCAATGGAACATTCAACCTTCAAGAGGAAAGGAATTCTGACAAGGATGCTGCAGCATGGATGAGCTTGAGGACAGTATGCCAAGTAAAATAAACCAATCTCCAAAAAGATAAACATCACATGATTCCACTTATATGAGGTACCTAGAGAAGTCAGATTCACAGAGACAGAAAGTAGAACGGTGGTTACCAGGGGCTGCGGGAGGAGGGAATGGGGAGTTGTTTTATTGGGTACAGAGTTTGAGTTTTGCAACCTGAAAAAGTTCTGGAGATTGTACAACTATGCGAATATACTTAACACTACTGAAATATACACTCAGAAATGGTTAACATGCTACATTTTATGTAATATACTTTGTGCCACAATTTAAAATAATTTTAAGGTCAGGCACGGTGGCTCATGCCTGTAATCCCAGCACTTTGGGAGGCCGAGGTGGGTGGATCACCTGAGGTCAGGAGTTCGAGACCAGCCCGGCCAACATGGTGAAACCCTGTCTCTACTAAAAATACAAAAAAATTAGTCAGGCATGGTGGCATGTGCCTGTAATCCCAGCTACCTGGGAGACTGAGACAGGAGAATGACTTGAACCTGGGAGGTGGAGGTTGCAGTGAGCTGAGATCACGCCATTGCACTCCAGCCTGGGCAACAGAGCGAGACTCCATCTCAAATAATAATAATAATAATAATAATAATAAAAGTTTACACTGTTAGCCAGGTGTGGTGGTGTGTGCCTGCAGTCCCAGCTACTCAGAAGGCTGAAGCAGGAGGATCGCTTGAACTCAGGAGTTTGAGATTTCAGTGAGCCGTGATCATGCCACTGCATTCTAGCCTGGATGACAGAATGAGACCTTGTATGCCAAAAAACAAGTGTATGTTATACATGTGTTAAATGTTTTAATACACAAAGAAATAAAGAAGAAAGCAAAAAAGAGGCCCTTAATTCTCATAGCCATGACACTCTTTTGACATTTACATATTTTTAAAAACCCTGATATACACACATGGTCAGAATACTTAGAATTATAGAGAAACATAACTTATATCAACTTTTAAAATTTACACAGAAAGAATCTTACACCCTTCTGGATCTTACCTTTTTCACTTAATATACATGACAGACCTTTCTAAGTCAGCATTATCCAGCTACCTCATTCTTTTCAACAGTTTCACATTCCTAGTAAGAGTTTCCGGCCCAGCACAGTGGCTCATGCCTGTAATCCCAGCACTCTGGGAGGCCAGGGCGGGTGGATCACCTGAGGTCAGGAGTTTGAGACCAGCCTGGCCAACACGGTGAAACCTCGTCTCTACTAAAAAAAAAAAATACAAAAATCAACTGGGCATGGTAACGACTGCCTGTAATCCCAGCTACTCAGGAGGCTGAGGCAGGAGAATCACTTGAACCCAGGAGGCGGAAGTTGCAGTGAGCTGAAATTGTGCCATTGCACTCTAGCCTGGGCAAGAAGAACTCCATATTAACAACAACAACAACAACAACAAACAAACAAACAAAGGATCTCCATGTTTGAGCCCGTATTCTATTCTTATTTCCAAATGATTAACATGTGATAACTCATTAAACCTTCCCAGCAACCTCTGAAGCAGATCCTGGCATCATCCTCATTTTACAGGGAGAGAAACAAGTCCACAGAGATTAGTGACTTGCCCAGGCTCATGTAGCTGGTAGTGGTAGAGCAAGGATTCAAACCCAGACCTTTGGGCTCCAGAACTGTGTTCATAGTTTGCCACTTAAACCAGGGGGCTTTTTATTATATGAATAAACTGTACTCAATGGAACCAGTCTCTTACTCGTGGCCACCAAGGTTGTTTTTGCTCTTTTGCTGCTGTAAATAATGCCGAATATTTGTGTCTGTGTGTGTGTGAGTGTATCTTGCATGTAAATACAAGAATGAGTCTATAGGGTATGTTCCTAGCTACGGAATAGACGGGTTAAAGGGGTTGTGCATTTCAAATTTTGATATTATTGTCAAATCGCCCTCCAAAGAAGTAGCATCGATTTACACTCTCACCATTAATGGATGAGAAGCTGGCAAGAGTATCTTCTGAAGTACACACCCGAGGATATTACGGGAATACTGGGGAGGGAGGGCTTGCAATCCTCCTTTTAAAAGCTGACTTCTCACACTTCAGCAGTGTACTAGCCACCTTGAACGAGCTTCTTAGGGAAGACTGGGGGCCTGGATCTGGTGTTGGCATAGGCGCCCGCCCAAACCCAGAGTGGTGCAGACACAATCTGAACCACAGTAATGTCACAGCTTGAGGTCACTGAATGCTCAAGTGTGTTCAGCAAGCGGCATGCTGCTGCTGGGCTTTCCTGGCTGAAAACAGAGCAGGTAGCCACACCTGGAGGATTGTGGCGAGACCTCTCAAGGTTGCAGTCAGACTAGATGAGAGAGCACCTGGGTTTGAGTCCCAGCTCTCCCAAAACTTGCTGTGTGACTTTGGTCAAGTGCCTCTCCTTCCTGGGCCTCAGACTCCCCCTCTAAAATGAGAGAATGGGACCAGGTGCTGCAGAACCTCTTTCTAACCCCACTATTCTGTGATCCCGTGGCTCTCAATATAAGCAAGGATTTTCCATAGGCCTCTGTCACCCGCAGGTATTAATATTTCCACGCAGCACGATAGAATACTGAAATGTGTGGGCCCTGAAGCCAGTATGCTGGGGCTCAAAGCCCAGCTCAGGGTCATATTAGCTGTGCATCCTCAAGCAAATCACCTAACCTCTCTGATCCCCAGGCCTTTTATCTGAAGGTAGGAATAAAAGGAGTTTGTGAGGGCCATTTTGAGAATTATAAAAGAGATAATGCATTTATTGTGTCTCACTGTTAGAAAGCACTCAGCAAATATTAGCGACGAGTGCTGCTACTACTACTGTTGTTCATTTCTTTCCATTGATATCTGGAGCAAGGAGGATGCTGGGGATGGATGCCTGCTTCCTGGACTCCAGTTTCCTGGCTGGCCTTTAAACAGAGCTCTCTCAGGCAACTTGTGCCTTGAAATGCCTCGAAGCTTCATTTCCAAATGAAGCTTCAGCGTCATGTGCTCCGGGCATCTTGGAGAGGTGCAGAGATATGTTTGTTGTTGCAATTAATGTTGGCAAAGGGTTTGGGGTCAACCAGGGGAGGATGCTCCAGATACGTAATGAAATAAACACACCTTTCCCTGCATCAACGTCTTCGGTCCCAGCCAGCCCCAGGGAGGCAGTGCAAGGGGCGTGGTGAGAGGACACTGTGGGGAGGGGGCTGCTTCTTGTTCTGCTTTGGTGGGAAAGGCAGGGTTTAGGGAACCGACAGGCATGGGGTCAAGGCTGCCTCTGATATCTAGTAGCAGCCCATGTCCTTGGGCAAACAGCCATGCTCACAGAGCCTCTGTTTCTTCATCGCTAGAATGGGGATGGGAGTTGCTTTGAGACTGCAGTATTGAAGGTCATAGCTTAGTGCCTGACACAGAGCAGGGGCTCAATAACGGTCAGCTTTCTCTCCTGCCCTTTTCAAAATTCAGGCAGCCCTGGGTGCAGAGCCTTGGCTTGGGCACCGGGGGTTGTCCGTGGGAAACAGCAGGTGTGAGCCTCTAACCCCAGGGAGCTCCCAGTCCAAGCAGCGTGCTGGGCCCTGCCCTTGGTGAGCTTAAAAGCTTTGGCCACCACAGGTGTCATTTATTTGTTCTTCCTGGAGAGGGACATGGGGTCCTGCTCCTCAGAGAGCAGCACGTGTCCCGGCAGCACCAACATCCCCAGAGACCTTGTTAGAAATGCAGACTCGCAGGCCCACTCCAGGCCTCGTGAATCAGCACCTGCACGGTGACAAGATCCCCAGGTGATTCATGTGTGTGGTCGTTTAAGAAGCGCTGGTACAGGGCACTGAATGTTGTTCTCATTATCCCAGCCCAGGGTTGCATGGGTTGCCCTCTCCTGGGCCAAGAAGACAGTGAAGGATAGAAGAGCTGTGGCTACCCCAGACCACGGAAGAATTTGGAGATGCTCCCAAAGGGGGCCCTGCTCTGGGATGCAGATGTGCCTTCTGGGGTGGCAGCCTGCCCCGCTCCTCCTCCAGCCCTGGGTCCAGGTGGCCTGCAGAGACAAAAGACGGTGTGCTACTGCAGCAAAGCCATCTTCAGAGGTCAGGCCAGTGGGACAAAGCCTCTGCCCCTGCCAGGCGTGTTTCCCATAAACTTCCTCCCACTCCCCTCTCCCCTGTCTCAAAGGGAGCAAGTGAGCTGGGGAGACTGAGGCAGCGGGGACCAGCGGGCTGATAATGGCACACCCACCAAACAGCTGCCACAGAAGGCGTATTGAAGACGCTTGCTTGATCCCACTTTAATAACCTGCCAGTTTGCGCGGCAAAACGCAGCTAAGAAGTTGTGGAACAAGAGGGCCATTTCTTATTATTTTTAATACAGAGCTTTTTATAACCGATTTCATTGGTGCTATTAACATGCCGCATGTTTAATAAGACTACACGGTAACAAGGGGCCTGTCTCATTACTCACAAGCCACAGAAGCAGCTGTGGGCACAATTGCCCTCACATACCCATGTGTACCCATGCAGGTGGAATCATACACATGCAAACACACCAGACAGGCACACATGCAGCTTTACCCACATAGGCAAGGGATATCTGTGCACACGGGAGCACATACTTTGACACATGCGTGCTGTCACACACGTGGACAAGTCACACACATGAAAACATGTGAGCCTGGTGATCTTGTGAGCTGCACACACATATGTACATTTCACACACACACACACACACACACACACGGTTTTCCAATCCATGGCATGGAGGGGAAAGGCATATGAGAATTGTCTCCCACAGGCCCACATGAGTACTCTCCAGGTGCTCTTCAGGCAGTAGGACTGGGGCCAGGGTGCATGGAGCCCCTTTCACCCTGTGTGTGTCAAACAGGAGAAGGTGGGTGCAGCAGACCTAAGTTGGGTATGGCCAGAGAGGAGAGCGAGGCCCCAAAATCTGCCAGCAAAGGGAATTTTCAGAAACAGGAAGGCTGTAGCGTAGCAAGGAACTCCCTGATGGAGGAGAGGGGGAAGGAAGAGGAGGGTAGGGCAGGAGGGGAGGGGTTGGAGGACAGCAATTCTGCCTCTTCTTTCCAGGATGCCCCTCCACTCCTCAGGGTCTGTTTCTAGATTCATCTTGAATCTGACACACACACACACATGCACGTGCACACACACATAATGGGGTAAAATAACAGCAATCGTAGACACTCACAGAGTATCCAGAGTGCACCTGGCCCTCTTCTAAGTGCTGTGTGGGTATTCGCTCATCTGACCCTCTCAGCCTCTGTGTAGTGACTCCATGATTCTCTGGTCTTACAGTCAAGGAAATGGTACTTGAAGAAGGTAAATCACTGGCCTAAGGTCACTCCTCCTGGAAGGGATGGGGACTCTGGCATCCCAAGTCCAGAGCCTTGACCCCACTGTGCAAACCTTCTCTTCTAGAATCAGAGAGGGAAGAAGAGGAAGTGAGAGGTAGGGCTGAGGATTCAGAATGAAAAGAAAAAGGACCAGAAAGAGGGGAAAAGGCATATGCTTGGGCCTGGGGGACAAGGGTGACGTTGAGCCAGAAGGACAGGCTACAAGTACCTTCCTGCCCACCCTGGGAGGGAGGAATTGGTGGCCTTATTTCTCAATGAAGGACTGGGAAGTTGTGTTGCATGCCCTTGGTGACACGGAGGAGAAGGCGCCCCACCTAGGTCTGCTGGTTCGGGGCCGACTTGCAATGTGGCGTAGTCGAGCTTCTTCCCGCCACTCAGACCCCCAGCTCTCCTCCCGCTCCTTTGTCAGCAGAGGCAGCCGCAGAACAACGGGTCAGCATCTTCCTTAGAACAGCCCCGTGCCGGGCGAGTGGTAACAAGACACCTGTCAGCCTTCTCATCCCCAGGCTTCTCTGTGCAGAGCAGATGAGAGGAGCTCTTTGCAGAGTCGCGCTGAGTAGGAATAAAGAGGAGGAGAAGGGCAGGAGTGCGAGGGGGCGGGAGGATGAGGAATAAAACCATCAACGTTTGCCAAAGAACAGATGCAGTGTTTTCTGCCTTCTGATCTGAAAGCCTCTGGAAATTGGGGGTCTGCGGGGGTCCCTCCATGTGGCCGTTTTAATTCTGGCCTCTCTGCTCCATGTGGCTTTCTGTAACTGTCATTGAACGGGCTCCCCAAAGGAGACATCGATACGCCCGGGAAAGACAAAACCATGAGTCCCTCTGCCTTCTCCGGGGGCTGGAAGGAGGCGGTGGGCAGTTGGGGAGCGATCGACATTTTAATAGCTGCAGTCAGCATGGCACCAGGCAGCCCAGGCCCAGACAAAGGCTCTGGATCCCGCACCTCCTGCACCCTGGCCTCCTCCCAGCTCGCTGCTTTCCTGGGCCCCTTCAGAGTTGGCCTCACACACACTGGGCCCTCATAAAGGTCAGAGGCTCCTGCCCACCAGGCCGAACTTAGCCTTGAACTATAAAAGGAGGAGAGACTGTCAGGGGCTGGGTTTGGGGTCGATGGAGACTCAGGGAAGTGATTTGAATAATAAGGGCTGTGGTACTTGGGGATGGGGAGGACCCCAGGGGCAGGGGCACGGGGTGGTCCAGGCCAGGTAGCACTGTAGTGGTCACCTCTGAAGTCAGGTGCAGCCACATCAGCCCCTCTGGCTTACACACTGTCCTACTTTCCCAGCTCTTCATCTCTCCACTGTTTCCCGGATCCAACCAGCACCCCCACCATGCCTCTCTGTGCACTAAAGCCAGTGATAGTAATGGATGTGTCTTGGGTGCAGCTTCAGGATCCCCCATTATTGCCCACAGTCCTGACACGCAGCTCCAACCAAGCTCTGCCAGCCCAGCAGGTCTCAGACAAAGGAAATGAAACAATGGCCAGGAACATGCTTTGTAAATTGCCAAAGGGGCTGCATGAATATGGGTTGTCTGAGTTACTACTACGAGGGAAGGATTTTGGATGCACATGATCAGGACTACGGAGACAATAACTCCTGTGTTGAGCCGAGCGTGGGGTTAAGAGGTTTACATAAACAAATGTATTTAGTCTACACATGACCCTAAAAGGTATGCATTAGGACCTTTCTTTTACAGGTGGGGAGACTGAGTCTCAGAGCCATGAAATGGCTTGCCCATGATCACACAGGGTCAGAGGCTGAGTTTGGGTCAAAACCCAGGCTTCCTGACTTCAGATCTCACACTGTTCTGCTTTCTCCAGTTTTGGGGGGCCTGGGAAGCCTTACGGCTCCCCCTTGCCATCTGGCTTCCCCTTCCCCCTTGGAGGATATCCTCTCTGCCCGTCATCTGTCCCCATCCCCGATTGGCCCAGTTACTTCCAAGTGTCCCTGGACTTACTGTCACTTGCCCTGGCACCTCTTTTCCCAGAGGCTCTGAAATTTCTCCCCAGTGGAAGTGGAATGATCACAGTGAATTTGTCTCAACAGGCCTCAGACAGGGTGACCCCACCCCTAGACCCTGCCAGGAACAGTGAGTATGGTTTTTGAGCTCAGCAGCTGCCCATGACAACACACTAAGATACTAGCCCAGGGGACTTGTTGGGGTAGGGGGTGGAGAGAGGATGGGGTCTTGTCCTGGGAGTTTGAGGTCAGCAGGAGCAAGGGTCTGTCCCATAAATACCGTAAAGCGGAGGATCCCAAGTTGGAGTAGGTGCCTGATTTCTTGCTCTGCTGCCAGCCCATGGCATGGAAAGTGCATATCCCTCCAGCAACCAGCCATATGTAGAATCAACCTCCCACATCCATCTCTGGAGGTTGAGGGACAAAAATGGGAGACCACTTGGAGTCCACACTTGGGAATCAGCCAGACATGGGTTAATCTCATATTAGTGATGTGATTTGGGCAAGTAATTTCACCATACTGGGTCTATTTTGGGACTCAGTTTTCCCATCTGTAAAATGGGGATAAGAAGACACTCTACAGATACTGCAAAGATTAAATATACCTGATATAGCACAGACATTAAGTGAATGGTATCTACTAATATGGGTGGAGGATTAGGTTCAAGCTAGGCCCCCTGACACTGCCTCCTGGAATTGTCCACTACATTTTTGGAGAACAGGACGAGGAGCAAGGAGTGAACATTGGGAGCCATCAACAATGCGTTGGGGGTCATGAGCAGTGGGCAATCAGTGGGCAGAAGCCGGTTGACTACTTGGTAGGAATGCTTTGGAAGACTTCTCCCATGGACAGCGAGGTAAAACTGGATGGTTCCTGAAATCCCGTTCTATCTGTACAACTTCATGCAATCAGAATAGTTTTATTCTTCCCTCTTAGCTAGATGGAAAAACAAGTAGCCTCTGAATGTCAATGTCTAATTCAAATGACTCAGGTTGGAGCAACCTGAGAACTGGGACCACCAGCTCAGGCTCTAAAATGCAGTTGTGTCTTCACCAGGGCTTCTGCAAAAACCTCAGATAATGATGATGAGAACAGATGGACAGAACAGACCATGGGTCTGGATGAGCTGGGAAGGAAAGACAGGGATAGGAAAAATTCTTCCAAGACAATGGAAGAATGATTTATTGAACCTTGCTATTCCCCCAGGACTGGACCAGGCCTGGGGGCCCCATGGTGAGGACAGCAAAGCCCTTGCCATGGATGAGTGGGGGACAGACATTTTGGGCACCTCCAAGGCGGTAAGGCTAAGTCAGAAGTAGAAGCAGGATGCTGTGGGAGCTAGTGAACGGACATCTATCTCAGCCTGGAGAAGACAATCTCTGAGCAAGTCCCAAAGGGCAAATAAGCTAGAGAGAATGATGGCAGAGAAACGTAAATAAGAGATTCCTTTTAGAGAGAAGAAAAAGACAAAAAGCAAAAAAAGAAACAAAAAAGAAATCAAAAGCATGGTCTATAATCTATGTGTTGTTCACCGTAATACTCTAGGACTTGGCACAATGCCTGGCAATAGTAGGCATTCAATAGACATTTACTGAGTGAATAATAAAGTTAGAACTTGCACATTGCTTATTAGTTTAATCCATTTGACAATCCTATGAGGCAGACGTTAGTAATACCTTCATTTGATAGATGGGAAATAGAGACACGGAGAGACCAAATAACTTGCTCAAGGTCAAGTAACTTGAATAAACTAGAAAGTGGCAGAGCTGGGATTCAAACAGAAGGATCCTAGCTCCAGAGCCTACATCTGAGCCTCTCTCCTCCAGTGTGGCCCTCTTCCATTCTCCTGATGCTGAGCAGTACACTGCGTCCACAATCCATGAGCAGGAGTGCGTGAGCTGGCCAGGGCTGCCGTGACAAAGGACCACAGACTGGGGGGCCTTAAACAACAGAAATTTATTTTCTCATGATTCTGGAGATCAGAAGTTCAAGATCAAGATGTTGACAGGGTTGGCTTCTTCAGAGGCCTCTCTCCTTGGCTTGCAGATAGCCGTCTTCTCTCTGAATCTTCACATCATCTTTGCTGTTGTGTGTTTGTGTCCAAATTTCCTCATCTTATAAGAAGACCAGTCATACTAGATAAGGGCCCACTTGAATGATCTCATTTTAACTTTATTACCCCTTTAAAGATCCTATCTCCAAATGCTGTCACATTCCTAGATACTGGGGGTTAGGACTTCAACACATAAATGCGGGGCCTGAGGGGACAATTCAGCCCATGACAAGGGGGTTCAGGGAGTGAGTGGCAACTGAAGATAGAGGGGGAGGCAGGGAAATCCTGCTGGCTCTGTACATGGAAGGGATATAGCCGGACCGCATCTGAAGGGAAGGATGAGGCCCTAAGCAGGATGGCGAGGCTGTAACAGACACTCTCAGATGTTTCTCTACACGGATTACATCAGTGGGATAAAAGGGTCCAACGTGTGCCCACTTTACACTTGAAAAAATAAAATTGGTGATAACAGCAAAGCATTAACATCCATGCAATTGCACACATTTGCTTTAGCCAAGGATGCATGGATGATTCATTGTTAACTTCAACATATACACATTTTAAAATCTAATAGGGTTACCTGAACACTGTAAAATTAACCAAACCATCCCAACCAGCTAAATTGAACTAAATTGATAGTGACGTCGAACTATCAGGCATTGCTAATTACAGAGCTAGAGGAACAGCAGCTGAAAACCACAGCTTACTCATGACCATTCTGCTTACTTGCTGATAACAGGACATCCTCTCCCCACCATGAATTGGGGGACTTGACACTCTCTGCGTGAGCACTGCACAATAGGACCTCTGTGATACTGTCACACGTGTGAGGCAGCCAGACCTCTTAAAAGAAAGATAGATCCCTGAGTTTATGAATACCACATTTTGGTCACTGGTAATAATTCACTGAGTAGGTTAGCAATCAATAGGTCTTTGTCTGATGTCAAGACAAAAGCTCATGAAAACAAGCCATTTACCTGGAAGAATGGAAGAAAAGTTCTAAATATGAATTAATTCATGGTCCAAAAATGCCCTGCCTCCACCACCCATGATCTATGAAAGTATTTTGGAAGTTTCTGTAGTAGAGAAATATCTCATCTCTACCACTACCAGCCTTGTGCCCCAGGGCCATCCACCATAGTACAGGTCCTGATACAAACAAAACACACAGAAATACATTAAACACATTCTCATTGGGAGATCCAAGCGTTTTGTAAATCCATACTTAGAATCTAAAAGAAATAAAATGGCAACTTTTGACAAATTATGTTCTAGAAGAAAGAGTCCTGCACAGGCAGCCAGAAGGCCTTAGTTCTAGACCCACCTCAACCATGAATCAGCTATGTCATCCATGTCAGAGAGTTATCCTATCCTGGAACATGCCCATGTATACAATGGGTGCCCAAGTTTCTTTTAGGTCTGTATGCCTATGGAATATCTTCTGTTTCCTGCTTCTGGTTCTTGCTCCCTTCCTGTATTAGTTATCTACTGCTGCATAACAATGACCCCAAAACTTAGATGCTTAAAACACAACACGTTTATTACCTCACAGTTTCTGTGGGTCAGGAATCCAGGTGCCACTTGGCTAGGTCTTCTGGCTCTGGGTTTCTCCACAGGGGCTGCAGTCATCTGAAGGCTCAGCTGGGGATGTGTCTGTTTCTAAGCTCACTCCATTATCACTGGCAGGATTCAGTTGCTCATGGCCTTTTGGGCTGATGGCCTCAGTTACTTACGAGCTGTTGTCTGGGGTCACGAGAGGCTTCCTTGGTTCCTTGCTACATGTGCTTTTCCATAGGGCAGCTCACAACATGGCAACTTGCTTCATCAAAGCTAGCAAGGGACGGGGCCACAGAGAGTGCTGGTAAAGCTGAAGTCACAGCCTTTTGTAACCTTATCTCAAAAGTGACATCCCATCACTTTTTCCCTATTCTATTCATTAGAAGCGAGTCACTAGGTCCAGCCCACACTCAGCAGGAAGAGATAACACACAGGCAGGAGATGGGGATCATTGGGAACCATTGTAGAAGCAGCCCACCAGACTTCCCTCCTCATTGTTCTTGGCCTCACTGGGTCATCTGAGACCGTGGCTCTCCCGCTTAGACTTTTACAAGATGCTCCATTAAAAAGGGGCTGAGAAGTGGGAAGTGGTGATTGGGAGAGTGTGAGGTAGGTCGCTAAGCAAACCCCTGTGGGGGTTGGTGCACTGGGAGAATGCAGAGAGGGGAAATTGACAACAGATGTAGCCCTATTACAGTAATGGGAGTTGCTTCAGCCAATTACCCCATGGGTGCTGCATCCTACTAATGCAACTTAGGAGAAAAGGCAGTGTCTGAGGCACATCAGATCAGTCTTTCTCATGCTCCAGGAGGCCTCCTGGCCTCAGTCCTCTGCTTCCAGGTTGTCAGAGCACTGGAGGGTGGCAAGACCACTGGAGCAAAGCACTGCATTTAATTTGTTCTGTTGAGCTCAGTAGATATTAACACCTTCAGGAAGAGAAAAACAAAAAGGCAAAGCTTCTTTAAGAAGGTCCATGGAGAATCCTCTCCATTCTGAAGGAATGACTCTGTTTTGTTGTTGAGGGGAGTTAAGGGTAAGTTAGAAGCTTTGCAATATGTGGAAGGAAACAAACTAGGTGTGTTTCAATGGTCTTGCCTTGACCAGTGGCAGGAAGGACCTGGGGACTTGGAGTGTAGACAGTAAAATACCCTTGTTTGACAAATGCAAAGATTTCATTTGAACTCCAGCTGCAGATTTTGGCTGTGTGAATGAGGCCTTACCACTCTACAGTCCCAGATCGCAGGGCCTGGGTAGGTTATAGTGGAGATGAGAGTGAGACATCAAGGGCACACAATTTTAAGGAGACCTTCATTCTCAGAAGCACAGCAACACCCTAGTCCTGGACCTGGTGTAGATAAATTGGTTGTGTGGTTGTTTGTCCAATGTCAGTCTCTCTACATACTCTGGGCATTCCATGTCTGTTTTTGTCCAGCTCCATGTTTCCTGTGTCTCCTGTGGGGTCTGGTACTTATATGTGGGATGAATGAATCAATCAATCAATGAATCAATCAATAAACTCTCTCCTGGGTGAGATTCCATTTATCTATCAAGACACAGCTCAAAGGTTCTTTCTCCCTGAAACCTTGCCTACTGCCTGGATAGCACTGAGGGCCACCTCTTGGGTTTCCATCAAACTACATACTGTCTCCCCACCGACTACCACCACCACCATAGTGTGCTCACTGGGATGCTGTGGGATGGTGCGTAGGAGCTGGGGTCCCAGAGTTGTAGTGCTGGGATTTGCATCTTTATTCCATATCTTATTAGCTCTGTGATATGGTCCAGCTCTGTATCCCCACCCAAATCTCATCTTGAATTGTAATCTGAATTGTTATCCTCACGCGTTGAGGGAGGGACCTCGTGGGACGTGATTAGATCATAGAGGCTGTTCCCCCATGCTGTTCTCATGATAGTGAGTGAGTCTCACAAGATCTGATGGTTTTATAAGTGTCGGGTATTTCCCCTGCTTTCATGTGTCTCTCCTGCTGCCATGAGAAGAAGGACATGTTTGCTTCTCCTTCTGCCACGATTGTAAGTTTCCTGAGGCCTCCCCAGCCATGCAGAACTGTGAGTCAATTAAACCCCTTTCCTTTATAAATTACCCGGTCTTGGGTATTTCTTAGCAGTGTGAAAATGGACTAATACAATTTGTGACCTTGGCCTCATGCTGGACTTCTTTATACCTCAGTTTCCTTATCTGTAAATTTGGGCCACTAATAGTTGTGTTGTAAGTATTAAAGACATTAATGCATATTAAGCACTTAGGATGATGCCAAGCTCATTGTAGGTGCTAGATACTTGCTATTCCCTGCACTCATTCACTCATCACCTCCTACTGTACTTATCTACCTAGTTAGACAAGACTGTGGTTTAATCATTTAAGTGTCCTTTCTCTTGGCACACAATAGGTATATATACTGTATTCACTTAGGGAACCATTTTGTCTAGGAGGATAGAACAGAGCCTTGACCTCTGAGAATATCCCTGCTATGTTTCATCTCCCCACCTCCATTCCACCACACCCCTTCCTGGTACTGACCCCTTGGTCCCTGGAGATCTTCACGCTCTGGGTCCCATGTTCCCCCTCCCTACCTCTTCATTAATCTTGATTAGGGAGTCCTTGCACTGGAGTTCATTTTCTTGCAGATGCGTATCAGTCATGTAGCAGGGAATCTCTCCCGTGCTAATGAGGAATCATAGTCTTGCCATGTTATTACTTAGCTAATTAGTACACAGGCTTCTTTGGGGGGAAAAAGGTCAGGAAAGATATTGGCAGAAAGTTGTGATTTTCAAGGGGACTGGGCATGGTGGTGAGGTCCAGAAAAGGAGGAAAGGCGTTGAACTCCCAGCTTCTCCATCCTGCTGGATTCGTCCCAGGAAGTCAGGCCCGGGCAGAGAAGGTTTCAGGCATCCCTACCTTGAGCCAATGTCTGCACACAACCTCAGCTCACTGGATCTAGGTCACAAGAGCCTCTGGCTTGTGAATCGGATTCAATGTCCTAATTAAGAAAGAGGCTGAGACGGGATAGGCAGTTCCCGAGGGCAGGAGGACTGTTTGGCTGCAGGCAGGATTGGGAAGCATTGTCCAGGCCAGTCTGGAGACCAGGAAACCAAAGCCCTCCCATCAACAGCTGAACTAGAGCAGAGGCAGTTACTGCTGTGGCATCTGCCTTCTCCAGGCTCTTTGTTCTGACAAAAAGGAAAAAAAAACCTCAGAGCTGGACAGTAGTTGAGGCTGTAAAAACAGATTTGATTGATTCAGGACTGTTGCAATAGAGGAAAACAGACCAGCGTAGAACCAGGCTCATTTCTGAATACACCCTGGGAAAGGGTGAATTTTTAGCCAAGGAGCAGGTTGGGGTATAGTCTGCCCTTTGTATCTGCCAGTTCCTCATCTGCAGTTTCAACCAACTATGGTCAAAAATATTTGCAAAGAATGAATACATAAAAACTAACAATACAACAACAACAAAAAATTAATAATAAAAACAACACAGTATAACAACTATTTACATAGCACTTCTATTGGGTATTATAAATAATCTAGAAATGATTTGAAGTAAACAGGAGGATGTACATAGGTTATATGCATATACTACATCATTTCATATGAGACTTGAGCATTCTCAATTTTTGGTCCTAGAACTAGTTTCCCAGACAATACCAAGGGATGAGAAACAACACCTGGGGGATGTGGAGGATGCGGCACCCTATCAGATATGGAGAATGGGGGATTCTGGTTAAATCGACTTAGCAGGATTCTTGCTAAAACTGGATTCCACAAGGAAGTGCATGAACGGACCTCAGAGGAAGTTCTGGAGCCCGACTAAAGTTTGAACAAGCAAAGAATCTTTGTCAGTTCTTCTGCTAAAATTCCAGGGAGGGGGTCTGGATCACCTGCCAGCCCCTCGGTAACGGGAGGGTGTCACCATTGCACTGACACTTTATGGAAGGGTTAATCCTTCCAAAGGAAATCAGAGCCATGTTAGGAAGTGGGAATGGATGCTGGACAGAGAAGGTAAAAAGGGCTGCTCTGCCTCCCCCTTAAAGAAGTGTCCTTCTTTCATTCAACAAAGATGTATTAGGTGCCTATTATGCAAATATAGCACCTTGAATATGGCACCTTGGGATGTGCTTAAGGAATTAAGAGGTAGGTCCTTAGGGGGCAGCATTAGAGAGACCCCCATGCATCCCCCAGGGGCACACGATGGAGGGCATGCTAGTCACAAGGTCCCACAAGGGATGGGGGCCTGGAAGAGATCTGCAGTTTGAGGGTTGTAACATCCCAGGCAATTGCAAAGCAAAGTGGGGTCAGGACCAGGAAGGCAGCACAGCCTAGTCGGTCAGACAGATCTTGGCCACAGGCCATGTGACTTTAGGCAGTTCATGTCTCTGGACCTCACCTTCTCCATCTGTAAAATGGGATGACGTAAATAAAGGGTACAATAAAGGCTTGACACATGGTGGGTGCCCAGGACTTGTTGGGGAGGTGGGGGTAGGGTCCAGGGTAGGGTCTAGGAGTAAATGTGTCTCTATCAGGAAACAGTTTAAAAGCTCAGGCTTCAAGAAGGAAATGCAACGAAAGACTGGGAAGCCCAGCTCAAGACAGAATGAGGTAAGACCGTCCAGGAAAGTCCTTTGGTTGGATTGTGCTAGAGGGTATGGGAATGCATTGGCTAACTTAAAAATGGTTGCAAACTCGAGACAGCCATCTTCCCAACTAAACAGCAATGCTCTCAACGGGGAGTGTGCTTCCTGCATCAGATCAGGCCTTCTTCTGGGAAGAGGTTGTGCCTCCCTCGTCAGTACAGTGTTTGACAGCACAGACTCTGCAGATAACTGCTTCTGTTCGAATCCTTTCTCTGCCACTTCTTAGCTGTGTGACCTTGTGTAAGTTACATGGCCCCTTTGAGCCTCAGTTTCCATATCTATGAAATGGGGATATTGGTGGTTCCTACATCAGAAAATATATGTATGCAAAGCCCACATTAGGTGATTTAAAAAATTTTTCTTTATGTATCTTTTATAAAATGGGGTCTCACTATGTTGCCCAGGCTAGCATGCAGTGGCTACTCAAAGGAGCAATCACAGTGCACTACAGCTGCAAACTCCTGGGTTCAAGAGAGTCTCCCACCTCAGCCTCTTGAGTAGTTGGGACTATATGCATCCTTCCCCATACCCAGCTGATATTAAGTGTTTAATAAGTATTCACTTGTGTACTAGTCATCAACTACTGCATAACACATACCGCAAAATGCAGTCACGTAAAACAACATTGCTAAAGAATTGAGGGTCAGGAATCCAGCTATGGCTTAGCTGGGTCCTCTGGCCAGGGATGTCCTGCAGTCTGATTGAGATATCAGCCCAGGCTACGCTCACATCAGGGCTTGACTGAGAACAGATCTGCCACCAAGCTCCCTCCACCCACGGTTGACAAGATCAGTTCCCCACGTGTTGTTGGGCCTTGGCCTGGGAAGCTGTTGTCTTCCCTCCTTTCCTTGCCACATGGGCCTCTGCACAGGGCAGCGCACAACATGGCGGCTTGCGCTATCAGAGCCAGCAGGGGAGGGGCCTGGAGAGAGCACAGGCAGGCCAAAGCCACAGTCTTTTGTAACCTAATCCCAGAAGGGACCTCCCATCACTTTCCCTATTCTATTCATTAGAAGAGAGTCAGTCTGTCCAGCCTGCACTCAAGCAGAGGGGATTGCATAGACCCGGGAAAAGCAGGAAGTCTCATCAGGGCCACGTCGGAAGTTGCGTTTCACACCTAGACTGGGGGCTGCCTGTGAGAAGGGATGAGGAGAACGGGCTTTGTCTTTTCTTTCACTGCTGTGTCTCCAGCACCTAGAAAAATGCCTGGCATGACACAGGAGCTCCACAAATATTTGTCCAGTGTATCAGAATGAGGGTCCCTTGGGGCAGGGGCTGGATAAAGAGGAGCTTCCTCTCCCCTCTATCCCCCTCTGAGCACCCAGACAGAATATTGCAGCTCTGAGCCCAGAATAATCCCCCTGAGGAGAGGCTTGCCTACTCAGAAAAGCCTCTGGTTGCGTTGCAGTGTTTTCTTCCTGACCTCCCCCTCTGAGAGAAGGCAAATTCCATCCAGAAGGAGATGTGTGAAAATTGGATTTGCTGCCAGGGTCAAACTTTGCTGTGTTTTATCCCGGCTGTCACCTGCCTTTGAAACACAGAATGTTTCTCCAAATGATGCCTCTCACTCGTGGCCCCTCCTTTCTGGAATCAGAGCCCATGAGCTTCTACTGGCTTCCTCTGGGCCATCTCTCTGGCTGCTGCCCGGCCCAGGCCACGTTCCTCTCTCTCCTTGTCCCTTGCTGTGGTCCCTTGACTGGTATCCTCATCTCCACCCAGTCCCCCTCCTTCCCATTTTTCACGCAGTCAGAGAGGCCTTCGAAAACACAAATCAGATCACACAATTCTTCTCCTTAAAGCCTTCTCCTAGCTTCCTGTTGTTCTGGAATAAAATCCCAACTCCCACCCTGCAGGCTTTGGCCCTGCCACCTCTCCCAGCTCATCTCCTATAAAAGGTCCTAGGCCCTCCCTTGCCACAGGCGTGGTCTGCCAGTTCCTGAAACATGGAAGCTCTTCCTCCCCGCAAGGCTTTGCTCTGTTCTGTCTGCCTGGGCTCTTCCCCTGGCTCTTTGCAGTGCTAGCTCCTTATCCTTATCTAGCTTAGTTGTCACCTCTTCAGAGAAGCCTTCCCTGATTTCACTATGCTTCCATTATTACCATTCTCATCATCTTGTTTACCTATTTCCTGGCCCAGATTACAACTTGTAGTCATTTTGGTTTAATTAGTTCTATGAGGATGGAGGTGCCTAATAGGTCACAGCTATATCCCTTAGGTTTGGCACATGGTAGGACAAGTGAATTTCCTCTTTCCTGCAGGGATTTCAGTAGCCTCCCCGCTGCCTGCCCTGCCCATGACTCACCTCCTCCAACCCACTCAGGACATAGCTGCCAGGGAAAACATAGTCCTGAACGTGTCCCTCCCGCCCTGGAAGCCCTCAGTGGCTTCCCACTACTCAGTAGCATCAGGGACGCTTGGGCTCAGCTTCCAGACCGGAGCCAGCCAACCATTTCTTAACATTCCCTTCCATCCACCCCATGCTCTGGTCAAACTGGCATATTTGTGCCAGGAATGGGCACTCCTTGCTCTTTTGTATCTCTGGGCTTTGGCAGGGATGTTTTCCCTCCACCTGGAAAGCCTTTCTCTCCTCTGCAAGACAAAAAATGCATCCTCATTTCAATTCATCTCCTCCTCCAGGAAGCCTCTCTGGCTGCCTCTTTGGTGAAGAGGGAAGAACTTGGAAGTTGGTGTCAGGCCTGGGTCCATATCTCTGTTCTACCATTTGCAGAGCAAATGAGTATATGAATCCCTGTGTCTGAATCTGTTCAGTGGGAACAATTCTGACTCTCAGCGTCATTGAATGAAACACCTTATAAGAAAGCCTCTGGCCCAGAGGAGATGTCAAGTAGACGTGAGGCCCTTTCCAGGTTTACTGGTAGCTTGTGATACTCCTTCACACTTTGTCTTCTTATAATGCACTTGGGGTGAACCTGTTCTCCTCTGTCCCCACTGCCCCTTCTGGGCAGGACCCTACCTTCTGCCTCTCCCTTCCCTTACCCTGCCTGCTAAGATATTTTCTTTACGCCAAGTCGGGTCTAGGGAGAGTCTGCTGAATGTCCTTGACCTTTCCTCTTCTCTGGATATTCTTCCTTTACAGAGAAAAGCAACTCAGTACAATTTTATGCTAATTCATGCATTCATTTACCGAGCTTCTATCATGTGAACAAGAGCCTGGTGGAATTTTCATTTTAGGATGTTGTAACTGCCATCATTCATTCGGTCAACAAACATCTGTCTACCACGGTTGTGAGTGTTCAGTTACCCCAGTAATGGCTCTAGCTCCCTGGTGGCAGTCATTAGCTATTGCCTAGGGCACTTGAGTCCCTCTTTCCTATAGTTCAATCTGTTCTTAAGGACCATTCTCCAAGCTTCTAGACATTGTTCTTCCCCACTGAAGGCAGACAGCTGTGAAATCCTCCCTGATCCACTGAGGCCAGGAAGGGGAGTCTGGAATTCTCTGCCTCTCAGGCTCCTGTGTGCTCTTCAGCCTCTCTGACCAGGCTCAGAGACGGCTTCAGAAGCAGCCAGGGGTGCAGGACAGGTCTCCCTCCTTAAAGAGCAGCAACTGTCTGATCCAGCAGTTTCATTTCTGGGTATATATTCCAAAAGAAAACAGGATTTCAAAGGGATATTTGTACCCCCATGTATGTAGCAGGATTATACACAAAAACCAAGCAACGCAAGCAACGCAAGGGTCCATCCGCTGAGGAGTGGATAAGCAAAATGTAGTCTATCCATACAACAGAATATTATTCAGCCTTCAAAAAGAAGGAAATTCTGATGCATGTGACAACATGGATGAAACTTGAGGACATTATGCAAAGTGAATAAGGCAGTCACATAAAGACAAATACTATGTCCTACTACTTGTATGAGGTATCTAAAACAGGAAGTGGAAAGATGGTTGCCAGGGGGCGGGAGAGCAGGAGTCGGGAGTTATTTAATATGCAAGGAGTTTCCGTTTTGCAAGATAATATGGTTCTGGAGAGCTGTTTCCCAACAGTGGAATCTACCTAACACTACTGAGCTGTCCTCTTAAACATTGTTAAGACAGTGAATTTTGTGGTTTGTGTATTTTACCACAATGAAACGTGTAAGAGAAAAAGAGAGAGAGGAACAGAGAAGGCCTTCTGGGTAAGAGCACCTCAGTAGGTAGGAATGGCCTTAAGGGATCTGACCTTGGCCTCTGAGCCCTACCTCCTCCCTAAGGGCTCAGCTTTTACTTCTTCTCCCGCCAGACTCAGCAACCCTCCCTATTTGTCAGTGGCCTGAGTGTGGATGCACTTTCTTTCCTCTTACAACGCTGATCACAGCTGACTTCAGCTGCTATGTCCAGCTTTTCTAAATAAAGTAGAAAAGAAATAAACAGAGAACAACCAAACTGGAAAACCATGTTTCCACCATCCAACAACGGCCAACCTGTTTCTGTGGATTCTGAGCCCTGCTCTGTCCCAGAGGGGCTGCCCTCTGATGGCCTCATTTAATTCTTCATTTAGAAACAAAGATGCTTTTCATATAGGGAAGCTATGACTGATTGGTATGGAGTTTCCTTACGTCCCCACTGCCAGGGCTGCAGACCACGACCAGCATCACAGGCTCTGCCTCTGCCTTTGCCTTTGCAATTGTATTAGTCTGTTCTCATGCTGCTGATGAAGACTAGGTAATTTATCAAGAAAAAGAGGTGTAATGGACTCACAGTTCCATGTGGCTGAGGAGGCCTTACAATCGTGGCAGAAGGCAAAAGGCACATCTTACGTGGCAGCAGGCAAAGAGAGAGCGTGTGCGGGGCAACTCCCCTTTATAAAACCATCAGATCTCATGAGACTTATTCACTGTCATGAAAACAGCATGGAAAAGACCTGTTCCCATGATTCAATTACCTCCCACCGGGTCCCTCTCATGACATGTGGAAACTATGGGAGCTACGATTCAAGATGAGACTTGAGTGGGGACACAGCCAACCCATATCAGCCATGTTATTTGGGGTTCTCACTTCTGGCATGCTGATGTCAGCAAGCCCCAGGCAATCTCCTTGTCCAATCCAGCCTGGTCACCGGGCCCTTCAACTTGGCACCTGCTCTTACGGGCTGCACCTCCACTGGACCTTCAAGATATAGTTGGGGCCTCCTGACATAGGGCCTGGGGGCTGGGACAGCCCTTTGTGGATAGAAAGACTGCCAGTTCTGAGCCCTGGGGCTCGGCTCTGGGCCATCTAGCTGGCCTCCTGGGATAACTAAGCCTTGTAGGAAGATCCCTTCTTGATCTTCCACAGCCTGGGGTGTGGGTTAAAGAACTGAGAGACTGGAGCTCAGGATCCTCTAACCCCCATCCTTGGCCATCAGAGAGCTGTAATTGCTCTAAAATCCATCTTCTTCCCAGGCACATCCTCGCCAAAGCCCTTGGTTCCTCTCCCCTCCCCCCACCCCGCCCTCTGTCTATCTCTCTCTGACTCTGGGGACCTGGCAGATGAAAGCCATCCTTTCTCTGTTCCAGCCCAATCCTGATGAAAGCTGGACCTGGGTTGCTGGGATGCAGCTTTCAGAGGGGGTGTCAGCATAATGAGCTTGCTTCCAGACCATATGTTTGCTCTTCAGCCAGCGTCACTGTGGGGCTGCTTTGGGGGACTCAGCACAGGACGGCGCATCCCCTGACTGGAATACACAGACCATCCCTCGTGGAAAGCAGGCACCTGAGACAGCAACTCTACAGGCCACCTAGAGAAGAGCGTCGCCCTCACCTGTGGTCAAACCTGAGCTGGACCATTCCATAGCCTTGTGACCTGGCACTAATTCCTTATCCTTCCTGAAATTCAGTTTTCCTCATCAGTAAACAGGAATAACATGCCTCCTCGCACTGTCTTACTGTCATGTTCAAATACGATTATCTATGTAAAGCCCCCAGCCCTGGAGCTGGAGGTCAATGAATGCTGTTTCCTGTCCTCCTTTCTAAAACAGGTGAGGAAACCTGCAATGCCTGGAACAGCCATTGTTTGCATTACTAGATGCCGCCTTGTACTGTCTCTCACCTGCTCCAAATGAATGACTGGGGAGGCATAATGATAGGCCTCTTGCAGTTGTATATTACTGTTCTCAGAGTAATATACAAATTCTTCATCATACTTGTTCCTTAAGGAAAAAAAAAAAAAAAAAACCTGGGAGTCTTCCAGGGAAGGCACAATTAACTCCACTTTGTAGACAGAGATACCAAGGTCCAGCGAGGGCAAGGACCTCATTCAAGGTCACAGAGCCAGGAAGTGGCTGAATTAAGGTGGGAACCCAGATCAGGGTGCTTTTGTTTGCTTTGGTTTTGCTTTTAAGCTTTGTTATGGAAAGTTTGCCAAGGCCTCACCCTGTTCTCAGGAGTGTATCAGGGTAGACATCCTTCTCAGGAGATGGGGCCAGGGAAGCTGCCAGGCCAGGAGAGGTACTTTCGTACCCAGCAGAGCCCATGCCCCGGATGAACTAATTACCATGCTCCCTCACACTCATACCGAGTCTTTCTTCCAGAGAGACCCTAAAGTGCTTCTGAGCTGCTCGTACATATTTATATGCCTGCGTGCACGATAAAAATAAAACCACTTCACCCACCGCTGAAATGCAGCCACTCGGGGTGTGAAATATGGGGCTTATGGAACAGCGGCGAGGAGCGGCTCTCAAGGAGAGGCGTGTGTCCCTCCTGACATTGCAAGGGGGCAGCTGGAGGGAGGTGGAATTTAATTATGTTGGTGAGTAAGCACTGGACATGGAAGTAGAAACCAGGAAGACTGTGGGTCCCTGGGCACCTGGGACTCCCTTGGCCTCCCTGAGATGGAGAGCTTGTCCTGCCAGGGAGGATGGTACCAGCTAAAGCAGTGCATGGGCCCCTCAGCATCCGTCTGTTTACAGACCCCTGAACCCCACTCCCTGGGAGCTGCCTGCAGGTATGTGGGCTCCAGCGTTCTGCCCTCCAAAACCCAATGTGCCACCGAGCACTATTTCTTCCTTTAAAGGAAGGTCCCAGGAGGCGTTGATTAGTTAAGACCTCTTGGAGTGAGGACCAGCAACTTTGCTGCTGTCCGGTCAAGACAGTTGTAGGTAAGAAAGGTGCCATTCTCAGAAGAAGCTGAGTTTCTTTTCTGGCCATGGCAAACTTTCAATGGTTCCTTGACTTTGTTCCGATTTCTGCTGCTGAGCCTTGCTGTACGTTTAGACTTCTGCTCCTGCCTGTCCTCTTTTCCCTCCCTCCCTCCCTCTCTCCTTCTCTCCCTCTTTCTTTCCTTCCTTTCTTCTTTCTTTCCTTCTTTTTTTTCTTTCCTTTCTTCTTTCTTTCTCCTTTCTTTCTTTTCCTTCCTTCCTTCCTTCCTCCCTTCTTTCCTCTCTTCCTGCCTCCCTTCCTTTCTTCCTTCCTCCCTCCTTCTCTCCCTCTTTCTTTCCTTCCTTTCTTCTTTCTTTCCTTCCTCTCTTCTTTCTTTCCTCCCTCCCTCCTTTCTTTTTTCTTTCCTTCCTTCCTTTCTTCCCTCCCTCCCTCCTTCCTTCCTTCCTTCTTTCTTTCCCTCATTCTTTCCCTTTCTCTCTCCCTCCCCAGTCCCTCTCTCCCTTCCTTTCTCCCTCCTTCCTTTCTTTCTTTTCTTCCTTCCTTCCTCCGTTCTTTCCTCCCTTCCTTTCTTCCTTCCTCCCTCCTTTTCTCCCTCTTTTTTCTTCCTTTCTTCTTTCTTTCCTTCCTCTCTTCTTTCTTTCCTCCCTCCCTCCCTTTTTTCTTTCTTTCTTTCTTCCTTCGTTCTTTCCTTCCTTCCTTCCTTACCTCCCTCCCTCTGTCCTTCCTTCCTTTTCTCTTTCCTTCCTTTCTTCCTTCCTTCCTTCCTTCCTTCCTTCCTTCCTTCCTTCCTTCCTTCCTTCCTTCCTTCCTTTCTCCCTCTTTCTTTCCTTCCTTTCTTCTTTC
>NW_012114253.1:4340525-4344272 GCF_000951035.1 Colobus angolensis palliatus | reverse complement strand
CTGTTCTTTCCTCCCTTCCTTTCTTCCTTCCTCCCTTCTTTTCTCCCTCTTTCTTTCCTTCCTTTCTTCTTTCTTTCCTTCCCCCCTCCCTCCTTCCCTCCCTCCCTTCTTGTTTTCTTGCTTTCTTGCCTTCTTTCTTCCATTCCTCTCTCCCTCCCTCCCTTCTCCTTTCTTCCCCTCTGATGTATTTTGGATATTTGTCACTTCCAAATCTCATGTTGGAATTGATCTTCAGTGTTGGAAGTGGGGCCTAATGGGAGGTGTTTTGTGCCCTCCCTGATACTTCAGTGGTGAGTGAGGTCTATCTCTCTAGGTTACTGTGAGATCTGATTGTTAAGAAGAGCCTGACGCCTCCTCCTCTTTCTCTTGCTCCCTCTCTTGCCATGTGACACTCCTGCTCCCCTCTACCTTCCACCATAAGTAAGAGCTTCCTGAGGCCTCACCAGAAGCTGAGCATATGCCAGTGCCATGCTTGTACAGTCCGCAGAACCACGAGCCAAATAAACCTTTCTTTATAAATTACCAGTCTCAGGTGTTCCTTTATAGCAACACAAAATGGACTAATACACCTGCCCTGTACTTTGCCCATCTGACCACTATAGTCTTAATCCCCTGGTGCAAGCACAGAGGCTGAAAAAGCCAAGAGAAGGCATCCAGTGTACCAATGTAGGCTTCCTGAACTAGTGACAAAGAAAGCTGAGCTCTGGAGCAGGAGCAGAATTTAGCCAGCTTAAAGGATGTGTGTGGGGTGCATGGGACAGGGTAGGGGAGATGGGAGAGAAAGGGGAGCTTGGCTGGCTATCTCAGGCAGAGGGGATAGCATGTAGAAAGGTCTGCAATCAAGAGAGAGAGCTTCATGAACTCTGAGAACTGAACATGTGAACAAAGTTGCAGAAGTGAGCCCAGGATGGAGCTGAAGACCCTTGTAAACCATTCCAGGAATGCTGGCTTTAGTGTGCAGGCCCTGGGGAGCCAGTGAAGGATTTTAAGGGAGGTGTCCTGATCAGCTTGTAACCCTGGGTGTACACGGGTGACCTGGATGTGGATAGTTGAGGGTGGTGCTTTCTACGGAAGATGAGGTCTAAGGAATTGAGCAGATGTCAGATCTGGGGAGCCTCAACTGTCCTTCCTTTATGTGGAGGCCTGAGTGAGGTGGGGACTGGGGATACAGCAGGAGGGAAGGAGACTGAGAGAGGCATCTGGGAAAGAGAAAGTAAGTGGACCAGGCAGTGGGTACAGCTCTGCTGGCAACGAGATCTGGTGAGCAGAGATAGGCTGTCTGCCCTGAGATGTTGGCGCTCAGATGGTCTTGATTCTGCACCAACACTTGCCAACTGTGTGCTCCTCAGGGCACAAACCATGTCCTTTTGCTTCTGTGTCCCTGGTACCCAGCTCAGTGCCTGGGCCAGAGGAGAAGTCCAATAAACATGTGTGTTCTTCAAAGCCCTCAGCGGTAGCAGTGATCCATTAGAACCACTTGTTTAGGGACTCTGGTGTAATGCTGTTAAGGATTGGGGGCCCCTGAGCCCATGCCTCTCAGCTGCCATGTCCCCGGTACCTAGGCACCTTCTCTTGAAGTCATTAAAAGCGTAAACAATGCCTCTGTGTTCCCAGGGCTAGTAGTCCATTAGCACTCCTTTCAGGAAAAGATAGCTTTGAAAGGTTAGTGATTCTCCCTGTGTGACTCCCAATAGCCTTTCATTCCAGGGAAATATCAGTCTGATTCACCAACTGCCTCTTTGTAGGATCATCCTCTTGCCAGGGTCAACAGAGAGCAGGACAGGAGGCTGAGCGTGCGTGGAAGTCAACACAAGGAAGCCAGGGAGGGGAGACAGCGTTAGGTGACCGGCCGGGGTATGGGATTGCTTCCGTCTTCAATCAGTAGTGGAGAGAGAAAGGAGGAAGAAAAAGAGCACCTTGGTGGAGATGTGAGGCTTCAAGGATGATGAAGCATCTTCTGGGGCTGAGAAGGAACTGGTCAATACAGGAGGAACTAATGTCGAGAGTCACCAAATCTCAAACTGGCATGTGCATCTCGTTCATTTGTTCAATGCAGTTTTCATTGTTCCTTTGCTATCCTTCAGCATTCACTGCCCTGTGTGGTCTACAATAACTCTGCCTAACCTCACAGCCTCCTCCCCCTACACCCACTAGTTCCTTGGACTACCTGCTGTCTCCCAGAAGGCAATCTCTGCTGCATGCTTTTGTAAGGCATCGCACATGCAGCTCTGCCCCCAAAGCTTTTCTTTCCCTGGCTAACTTGGGCATCCTTCAGAGCTTCGGGTCTCACCTCCTCCAGAAAGCCAGTCTCCCAAGTCCTAGCTCAGTGCCAGGTGCAGAGTAATCGCTTCCATAGTGGCAGAGTAAGGAAGAGATGAAGAGAAGGAAAGCGGAGGTGGATTTGTACCCACAAAAGCCATAGGTTGTTAGGGGCCTCGGAAAGCCAGCCCGGCCTTTGCCTCTTACAAATGAAAACTGTGAAGCCCAGAGAAATGAAATCACTTCCCTGTCCTATAAATCAAATGGGGATTTTCTCCAATGTTTCAGGGCCTAGAAACTCAAGAGGGAAAATAGGCTAAGGAAATTGTCAGGCTTCACTGGATAGCGTTTGTAATTAATCAGAGGACTTTTGTAACAAATGCCTCTTCCTTCCCCAACTGAGTGACGAGCCTGGTTAGTTGGACCTTCCTTCTTTGCTCCGAGTTCCTCCAGAACCACGTGACCCAGGCGGGAGAGGGGTGGTGTGGAAGATAATAAAATAAGGAACAAAGTGAAATGGCCCCAGACTTCCCAAAGCATGGACTATTACCTGGGGAGGCAAGACACATGGGTGAACAGGTTGAAGAGAGCATTGCTTCGTTATGCAGGAGGGACAAAATTCCCCTCCAAGAGTGCAGGGAGCCGACAGTCTTGCTTTGGGTCTCATCTATAGTATTATGGACCCATTGCACAATTGTGGCTAATTAGGGAGCTTAAGTATTTGTGTTTTGTAACAGCCTGCCTCACTGCAAATATAATAAAGCCTAAAGAATTCGTAAAACAGGAAGCTGATTCGTTTTACAGAATATAGATAGGCCCTTGAACTTGAAAGGTTGTAAAAATGGAACAAATCATGTATTCGATGGCGCCACCTGTTGTCAATGTGTGATATTGCAGCTTGTCAAGGAAAGGAAGAAAGGTGCGGCTCCAAGGGTGACCTCAAAAGATCCCAGCCGTGACTGGACAATGTGGAGACGACAGTCCAGAGCCAGGAATAGACTGACTAACGCTGGAAAATGCCACAAAGGAAAAACGAATCACACTGTTCTCATTGGCTTTTTCCTTTGATTTGGAGTCATGGCCAACATCTGAGTCTCTTGAGATCTTGACCCTGGGAGTCTTTATCCACCCCTCTCCACTTAAGACTGTAGGAAACTAAGGACAAAAAGAAGGAGCCACAGTGTGGGATAATTACAGCATCATATGGCTGCCTCGGCTTTAGGTAAAAGTTGTTACAGCTAATGTTTATTGGGTGCTTATGTCATTTGAAGCATTGTCTTAATAAATCAGCACAGCTTGATAGGTTGGTACTCTTATCCCCATTCCCATTTTACAGATGAGGAAATGGAAACACAGGAAGGTTAAATAATTTTCACAAGTTCTTACAGAAGATCCCTCCTTCCGTTTCTTCCTTCCTCCCTCCCTCCCTCCCTCCCTCCCTCCCTTCCTTCCTTCCTCCCTCCCTTCCTTCCTCCCTCCCTTTCTTCC
>NW_012114253.1:4333467-4340005 GCF_000951035.1 Colobus angolensis palliatus | reverse complement strand
TCTTCTCCCTCTCTTCCCTCCCTCCCTTTTCCCTCTCTTCCTCCTTTCCTTCTTCCTTTCTTCCTTCCCTCCTTCCTAACTCCCTCCTTCCCTACTTCCCTTCCTTCCTTCTTTCCTTCCTTCCTTCCTCTCTTTGAACCATCATTTTTTTTGAATGCTGAAGCTGGGATTTGAGCCTAGGCAGTCCAACTCTGGAGCCCATGCTTTAAGACGGTGCACTTGACTATATCTGTTGGCACCTTCTAACTATGACTAATATCTGTTGGTCCAGGTCTCTCACACTTAGCAAATGCAGTGATACAGGAAAAAGTAAAAATCTTGCTGATGCTTTCTAACCTTGGTTCATCTATCCATGCTTCCATCCATGTCCTTATCCGCCCAACAATCCTTATCCATCTGTCAACCCACCCACCCACCTACCATTACTCATCTGCCCACTCACCCATCCATCCATCCATTCATCCAATGATTCCCATATCCATCCATACAATCATTCTCACATCCATCCACCCATCCATTCATCCACAGACCCAGTAATTCTCATAACCAACTTCCTTCCTTGCATTTATCCAACAGTCACTTTCTTGAGCACCTACCACCTGCCAGACACAGTCAATACAGAGATGAATCAGCTGTGGTTCCTACCCTTATGTTGGTCACATTCCCGGATATCCATAAAACAATGTTGTAGGTGCTGCCCTTGTGATCAGAAAGGCGAGTTACGCCTGACCCTGAGGGAGGGGAAAGAAAGTCTTCCCAACAGACGTGACTATCAACCTTGGCCTTAATGGATGAGTGGGAATTGTTGGTTGGAGAAGGGGAGATGGCTATCAGGCAGGTAGAACAGGACCAGCAAAGGTAGAGAGGTGACAAAAGCCCCTAGTGTTGGAGGGACAGAGAATGATCCAGAGCATGAGGTGAGTGAGAGCAGGGGAAGGAGGGACAAAACCAGAGGGGGCTTAGGATGCAGCCAAGGAGGCATACTAAAGAGCTTGGGCCTTCGACAATACAGAGTGCTGTGAAAATAGAGAGCAGAGGAGTTGAGGTGCAGACATGGTCAGAACCGTGTAGGAGAAAGGTCTCTCCAACAGTAGCAAGGAGGATGAACTGGGGAGGCTGGGTCTGGAAGCAGGGAACAGTTAGAAGAGATCGTCTGGATTCAAATGACAGCTTCACCTCTTATTGACTCTATGCCCTTAGGCCAGGGCTTGCATTTCTACGTGTCTCAGTATTCTTGTTTATTCCACAGTCTAAACACAGAAACTACCCACAAGATTCTGGAAAGAATTCAACGAATAGTACGAGCAAAGTATAGCACTTGGCACATAGTAAGCACTCAATAAATGGCATCAATTGGCAATGGTTGTTGTTATTATTATTACTATTTCTACTGCTATGACATCGAGGAAGAGATCAGGAGGCTTGTTCAGGGCCAGAGCGGCATTTTTCACCCTGTGATTCACGGAGCTCTTGCTCACACGATGTTAATAGGTATTAATGGAAAGAGGGTTCGACGCCAAACAAGTGTGGACTTCAACCAAATAAAACTGGAAAACGAACACGGACAGCCCAAACACAAAAAAAACTGCAGGACTTCTCCTAACCTCTCATAGGCTCACGTGAACTATAACCTTCTAAGTGGAGAACAGCTGAGTTTGTAGCATTTCTCGAACATATTTAGTCATGAAACCCTCTTGCAAGAAATGTTTATTACAAACCTGCAAAACAAATGGTCAGTGGGACCCATTTTGGGGAACAATGGTCCTCCTGGGTCTAGTCCTTTTCTCTGGTCCCATAATGCTGAGGCCCCTTCTCCAGCCCACAGCTCGAGATTCCCACGCACACCTGCTGACATCTTCCACCAGGAATATGTGATGGAACTTGAGAGCCCAGGTGGGGCCAAGGTTCATTAAGGATGGAGCATTGGACTTCATTCCAAGTGGCTGACTCCATATCAATTTGGGTCACTAGTGTTAAGGTGTCACTTTCAGTTGCATTTAATTTAAACAAACAATAAAAAGCTCTGTCCTGACTGTGATGGAAGGTGGTAGAGGTTGAATTCCCAGCACAGAGAGGCAGAGCGCAGGATAGGAAAGCCAGAGGCCTGCAGGACTCAGTGGGTTGATGAGAGCGGGAGAGAGGAGGATAGAGAGGGAGAGAAATGTGGACCTCTGGAGCAGGGCCTGTGTGGGGAAGCCCACACTAGATCCTTGTCCCCAGAATCCAGTATCCTCTACCCTGGCCAACTTGGGTAGTTCTTTTCACTTCTCTGAGACTCAGTTTCCTTATCTGTAAACTAGACATGAAGGAAGTTGGCACAGAGGCCTTATAGGAGGATTAAATGAGATAAGAGAGGTGGAACACACTGGATTCATGAGTTTTTATATCCAAATACTGGCTTCCAAGATGTGTGCCTGTGTATATGTGTGTGGACACGTGTGTGTGTGTTCCTGTATATGTGTGTGGACATGTGTGTGTGTTCCTGCATGTGTGTGTGGACACGTGTGTGTGTGCTCCTGTATGTGTGTGTGCTCCTGTATGTGTGTGTGGACATGTGTGTGTGTTCTTGCATGTGTGTGGACACGTGTGTGTGTTCCTGTATGTGTGTGTAGACACATGTGTGCATGTTCCTGTGTGTGAGGACACGTGTGTGTGTTCCTGTATGTGTGTGTGTTCCTGTATGTGTGTGGACGTGTGTGTTCCTGTATGTGTGTGGACGTGTGTGTGTGTTCCTGTATGTGTGTGTGTTCCTGTATGTGTGTAGACACATGTGTGTGTTCCTTTATGTGTGTGTGTTCCTGTATGTGTGTTCCTGTTTGTGTGTGTGGACATGTGTGTGTGCACGTTTGTGTGTGTGGACACATGTCTGTCTGTGTGCCTGGGTATGTGCGGACATTTGTGTGTGTGTGGACATGTGCGTGTGTGTGTGGGCATTTGTGTGTGTTCCTGTATGTGTGTGTGGACATTGTGTGTGTATACATGTGTGCCCGTGTGTATGGACATTTGTGTGTGTGTGCCTGTGTGTGGGCATTTGTGGGTATGTGTGTGTACCTGTGTGTATGTGTGTATGCTTGTGTATGCCTGTGTTTGTGTGTGTACACGTGTGTGCGCCTGTGTTTGTGTATGGACACTTATCATGTGTGTGCCTGTACGTGTGTACACTTGTGTGTGTCTGTGTACATTTGGGTGTGTTCCTCTGTGTGTGTGTACACTTGTATGTGTGTGCCTGTGTGTGTGTGGTGTACTGTGTCTAGGTAAGGTGTTTGAGAACTCTGGTTCTGGAGCTCTTTCTGGGTTCCAATCTGGTCCTATTCCTTAGCTGTATTGTACTGAGAAAGTTGCTTAACTTCTCTGAGCCTCAGCTTTCCTATCTGTAAGACAGGATTAATGATGGGACCTACCTCATACATTATTGCGCGGTGTCAATGAATTTACATACATTAAATACTTTCGTAGCACCCCGCACAAAGAGTCACTTTGGTAAGTACTTAAGACTCTTATTATTGAACCTCACTGGGTGTCCTGCTGCAAACCATCAGAGCCCATGCCCTTGGGAGCCAGGTTTGGGGAGGCAGTCATGTGCTGCATCCCTCCCCTTTCCCGGCAGGGAGGGCGGGGACTAGAGGTCACAGAGGGGCCCTTTGACCTCTGGGGCTATTCCCTGGGGTCCGCAGAGGAGAAATTTGCTTTGTGCTGTAGCGCCCTCTGTTGGGAGAGCCTAGTTCAGCACTATGGACAGAGGGAGGCTGGGGGCAAACAGGCAAGGACTCAGGCTCAGCCAGTGTCCGAGGAAGAGGCCTGTCCTGCCGTGACATGGGTCTGAGTGCCAGGACTGCAAAGTGGAGGCCCTGCCAATCTATTAGGAGACAGGAGCCAAGGGATGTTAAGCAAATTAAAAGCCCCAGGGCTGTCCTGGATGACCTTTTCCTTTGGATAAGTCGTCCCACCCTGTGCCCTCTGCTAACTGCGCTTCTCAGTGCTCCAGAGATGTCTTTCTCTGGGACGAAAGAAGGGCTTCAAAGCTGTATCTTATGAAATGGGAGCTGGAGGAGTGGGCTTCCCCGGAGAGGCCTATGAAGGCAGCTGTATTGCTACTCTTGTTACCATATGGCCATAGACAAGCACACCACAGCCAGGCCCCTTTGGGCAAAACCAACCGTGCACCTGAGCAGACACCTCCTCTCTGATGGGCCCAGTCAGAACATGTGATCCTGGCACTCCGAGGAGGTTCACTGCCACAGGACGCCTACCAAGTCCCAGGCTTGTGCAAGGAGCTGAGGAACAGAGTGGATAAGACGGAATGACATACCCTCATTCATTCATTCATTCATGCATCCATTCAACTGGTATTTGTTGAGGATCCACCATGTGCCAGGCACTGGCTAGGCATAATCATAATTATAATACAGGGTGATGTTGAAGAGAGTTGGGGTGATTCAGAAGTCCTGGGGCTGAAGGAGATCTCCAGCACACCATCCTCAATCCTTGGTCCTAGGAAGCAACCCTCCCTTGGCCGTTAGGCCTGTTTTCCTCCTCACTAGCATATTCTCAGATGTCATTCTCTAGCTCCTTCTGTTGGCTCTCCTTTCTAGCTGGTGTGAACCATGGCTGGGAAGAAACATCACTAAGGGGTCCTGGAATCCCACCTGCTCCCTGGCCCTCATCTCCAAGGGCTGGGCTGCAGGGAGTGCAGCCAGGAAGCCTCACCAATTCAGGGTTCACCTGAGGAACTGATGTTGTCCACCTGCCTGGCTGCACGCTGATTTGCAGCTGGGGCCGGGGAGCAGGAATGCTCACACAGCGATGCTTGGCATTTCCCTACACAACTCAGACCAGCACAAGGGACCCCCCCCCCCGAGCTTGATGCTGTTCCCCAACCAGGGAGCCCCTTCCACAGAGGGTTTAGAACCTGGGATGGATTTTTGGGTTTGTTGACTTTTTCTTGGGTCAGAGTGGGGAGGGCAGGGCCGGGTAGGAGGCAGTTAGGGACTGTGCCCTGCAGCCTGAGAAGAAGGCGAAGGGGAGAGGTGACCTCAAGCTGACCCTCAGCAGCCTGGAGAAGGGGAGACCTGGGTGGATGAGCATGAGAGGGAGAAAAGAACAGCAGCCCAAGGGAGAAGAAAGGACCTAAGACTCCAAGTGTTCAAGCCATATGCCGTCCAATCAACCTGGCAACCAATTAGTCTGATTCCCCAAAAAAAAAAAAAGCCCACGTAGGGACAAACTGTAATCAAACACCTATTTATAAGGGTTTATTATGATCATTGTTATTATTTTACTGAGAGGATCATTCTAAAGCCTGTCAGGTGAACGTATGCTTTCAGATCTTCATAAATGCAAATCGCTGCTTCTGGGGCGGGTGAGCAAGCTGAGCCACAGGGCTGCCTTGGGAGGCCATGGGATGAGGTTCCAGAGGGCAGGTGGAGGGAGTAGTTTGCTTTCACAGACATCTCTGCACAAAGCTCACCGAGAGGCAGTCCAGCAACCACCCATTGCCCACCCCACTCCCTACACTCCTCTCAGAGGGCTGCTGGAGATGGAACTGGCTATGTACCCATTGCCCATGTAGATAAACAATGCAACAGCCTGACTCAGAAACCTGCCAGAGCTAGGGAAGCTGGAGATTCTCCATAGAAGGCCTGGGTAAAGGGCCCCACCTGAGTTCTGAGCCAGTTTTGCCCCTGGCTTTTCTGGCCCTTGCCAATTTCTTGGGTCCCTACCAATGGTGAAATTCTGTCTCCTGAACTTCCTCATCTGACCACATCCCCAGCCCACCCCAAGGGCTAGGGAACCCCTCCACTTCATCCTCACAGGAGGTCTCAAGGTCCACCGCCAGGGCTGAGGCTCAATGGTGTGCACGTGTGTGTGTGCGCGAGTGTGTGTTGGTGGGAGAGTAATGGTAACATACAAGTCCCAAACCCGTTCTTCTCAGGCCTGGGGAAAAAAGGTGTCAGGTCTGGCAAAAAGGTGGAAACTTGGTCTGTGCCAGGAGGAAACAAACACTTCCTCACCCATTCCTGGCTGGATCCCAGCGTGTGGAAAAAAGACAGAACACACCCCATTTCCGTGGGTCCCTGGGGGAAGGAGCAGCCGTAATTGGGGAAGTTTCAGATCATGGAAACCCCTTAATCTTGCCCAATGAGGGCATTCATCGTTCGCAAGGCCAGAACTCCAGAGCCACACCCTGCCCTGCTCCCAGGATGGCATCTTCCCCTCTCGGAAGGGAGGTTGCCTCCTTTCATCAGACTGGGTAGTGGGGAGGGCGATGGCAATCCCGGGGATGCGGGGGTGCTAGGGGAAGGGGGATCCGACGGAGCATAGCTTCCAGGGCGGGGTGCTGGGTCACCTGGGTAAGGGTTAAGAAGGTGGAGGCAGCAAGCCAGTTTTGAGTGAGGGGAGAGGAGAGGTTAGGAAGGGGTGAGCTCTCCTTCTCCCTGCAATAAATCGGCTTAGCGGACGAGAGCCGAACAGCCCAGAAAGGATTAAAGAAAAGTCTGTATAATACGCGGAGAGCGCGGCGAGGGGAGGGCGAGGAGGG
>NW_012114253.1:4322177-4332867 GCF_000951035.1 Colobus angolensis palliatus | reverse complement strand
GGGCGCCTGGCGGGTGCCGGGCGAGGAACGCGCGCGGGGATGGGGCACCGGGGGAGAGTGCGGGCCGGGGTCGCTCCGAGAGGCTCGGGCTACGAGCACCGGTCCTGCCTGGGGTCTGTGGAACTGGTTGGCTTGATGAGGGAGGGAGGACGCCTCTGGGGAGAGAGCTCATGGGTTTGTGCCAGGGTGTGTGTGTGTGTGTGTGTGTGTGTGTATACAATCGTGTGTCTTTGTTGTGTCTCTGGGTGAGGGTGTCCGGGAAGGAGCTGTGTGGGGAGAAGGTGCGGGAGTGTATTTAGAGATGCAAGTGTGTGTGCGCCTGTGTGTGTGATGGTGTGGGGTCTGTGTGTGAGTGAGCGAGTGTCTGGAGGGGTGTTAGAGTGTCTGTGTCAGTTACATGGAGAAGGTGTATGTGTGAGAGTGTGAGAGAATGTTGGGGGGGTGTGAACATGTGCCAGCTTCCCGGTGAGGGTGTGAAGTGTGTGAGCATGTGTCATTGTGGGTGTGAGGTGTTAGGGGGTGGGTATGTGAGGTTTGGCGTTTCACGCGTGTCCCGAGTGTGCAGGTCTCTAGGGGTGTACGACAGCCGATTACTATTTCTGTGTGCACAGGAGACGGGACTGTGACACTTGGGCAGGAGTGTGCTTATCTGGGATGGGTGGGGGTGGAGGTGCCTGGGGGTCGTGTGCTTCATGGGGCTGGGAGTGTGTGTATGCGTGCCATGGAGCGTGTGGTTCTTGTGTGCAGGGAGGTATGGACGCGTCCGGGACTGGGGAGTTGTGAGCAGCTCAGTGTGTGTGTGTGTGTGTGTCCCGTGTGGACTTGCTGCCGGGTTAGGCTAAGCCAGCTGGAAGGAGGTTGAAGCTGAGCGGGTTCTCCGGAGCCAGCGAGAGGTGGCTCCGCAGGCCCAGGGTCCGCGGTTCGCGGCCGGCCTCCCGCCCAGCGCCGCCGCGTAGCGGGTCTTAAATGGTGACGGAGCCGAAACCTTTTTGCACAGTGAGCGGAGAGCCAACGCGAGGCTAAAAGCCAGGCGGGAGGGAGGCGGGACCAGCGAAGAGCCGCGGGCACCGAGACTAGAGGGTCCGCGTCAGGGATCCTCCTCCGAGCCTGGTGCCAACCTCAGCCTGGCTGGAGTCAGAGCTTGGCTCCGCCTCGGAAGGGGAGGGGGACGCGAGGTGCCAAAAAGTCGTCTTTATGATCAATAAGGTCTCGACCCCGAGCCCCCCTGGGTGATAGAGATGGGCATCACCTCTGTCCTATGCCATAGCCTTGTCCCAGCAGGAGGTGCCTGCCTAGGCTCCGAGAGTGCCTGCGAGGGAGGGGTGCCCCCTTAAAAATTACCCCAACTCCTTCTACCCCGAAGTCCCTGGGGAGTGCTGGGTCTGCTGATAGGAGAAGCTGCAGAATTTGAGCCTAGAAGGTAGTCCTGACAGCGAGGGGGGAGGGGTTGGTGTAACCCAGAAGGAATGCAAACCCTGTACTTTGTTCCCCTATCCTTGGAACAGGAGACTTTCCAAAGTGGATCAACTTTGGGTTGAGGGCTCCTGGCTTCGGATGCCTCTAGAGGGAAAGGTTATATGGGGGAGGTCCCGGTTCCAGCGCCGCCGAGAGGGCACTGGGGTTTGTTGAAAGGCACTGGAGCCCTCACCTGGACATTGCAGGGAGCGGGGGTTGAAGGTTGGGGACGGAAGGTAAGCACCCCTTTCCCTGGGAATGCGCAGAACAGAGAGACGAGGCAGGGTGGTGGAGAGGACTGATGGGAAGGGCTTGGTGGGAAACCCTGGCTCCGTCAGGACCCCACCCTGCGAGCTCTCCCTGGAACCCGGGAGCAGCGTTCTTCTGGCTGCCGGGCTGTGGAGAGCTGACCCGGCATCCTGGCGCCTCCGATCCCTTTGCCCGCCTCTGCGGGCTGCGGGAGGCGGGGGTTGGCGTGGCTGAGGGTGAGCGCATCTGGGCCGGGGGAGCCAGCGAGGCCTCCGAGCTCAGCTGCGCAGGATGAAGGAAGAGTGCAGATCCGGATCGCGAATGGGAAACTTTCCGCCTCTGGGGTGCAGAGGGAGGTCCGAGGCCGCCGGGAGCCCTCTCTTCTCCGCAGAGGAGAGCACAGGAGGGTGGGGTCCCTCTTTCCTCCTTCCAAGTCTGTGCCCAGAATGGGGGGCGGGGTGCGAGAAGAGTCCGTGAGAGACGCAAGAGGCGGGCCGTGCCGGAGGAGGGCGCCCTTCCTGGAGGTGGCCGAGGGAGGTGCACCTGGCAGCGGCTTTGCAGGGCCACCTGCCTCGGAGGGCAGGGAGAGGAGCAACCTGGGCCGACCTTTACGAACGTACTGGCGGTCACTGCTCGGGGAGGGACACGGCCAGAGCGCCCTCGCCGGTTCTGCCCCATTGGCGTGGCAGAGCAAGGGTGCCCGACGCTAGAGAGTCGGGTCTGGCAGGAGGAAGGAGGCCGCTGCCCCTCGCACTGGCTGGGCCGGAAGTCCTTGCCCTGGCTCCCCACTTCCCAGAATCAGACCCTCCAGAGGAGAATCCCACATTTCTCGGGACTCCCGGGAGTGTCCTGGGGCGTTTTCAGCTCCTCCAGCCCCCGTGAACTGTGCCTGGGCAGTTCTGGGAAGTCCTGCACTGGAGCCTGTGTAGTGGCGCCGGGCTGGGGGTGGAGGAGTGGTCCTCAGCCGCTGTTCAGCCCTGGGACACGCTCCGCTGACAGCAGGGTGGGGGCGGCCCCAGTTAGGGGTAGCCCATGGCCCCAGCCGGGGGTCTCCGGTATTGCGCGAGCGGAGGTGGGCGGCCCGGCCGGTTCTCTGGTTCTCTGTCTCCGCAGCCGCGTGTCAGCAGGTGGGTGGGATGGAAGGGCTGTCTCCGCTGGGCCGCCGCAGCCGCAGCGCCGAGACTGCGGGGGCTGTGCGCGCGCGAGCGGGTGTGACGACTTTATATATTTATCCTCCCTTCACAAGCCCCCTTCCCGCCGGGCGGGGGCTCTGGCGCGGTAGGGTTTCTTCTCCAGCCCCAACCAGAGGAGTTAAGGGTCCTAATCCCTTGCAGGCTGCCCCGCCCATGCCCCTCCAGCGGGGCCCCGCCCCTAGCCATAAATTCCACCCCTCTTCCACCCCCCAACCACCCTGCAAGTGGGAGTTCTTCATTTTCGTGTTTTAAGTGCAGAGAATATTCGAGCTGGAGCGACCTCGGAGATCACTCACTTCGGTGGTTTTGAAACTTCTGTATTTTTCTTTTTCTTTAAAGTAGGAGAACCCGTTTGGAGGAAACATTATCACCCTCCTAAATTCCCCATACCTTGAGCAAGAGGATAGGTCCGAAAGCAGAGCTGCCCTAGTGGATGCTGGGATGAGGCCCACATCGAGCGCTTCTTCCACACAAGTCTTTCACAGCCTTAGACTGCTCCCTTCCTCCGCAGCTAATATCGTAGCTGGGGTTTTGTTTTTTCAGTAGCCCCGATTATGTGGATCAGCTGCGATGTGTCAAGCAGGATGCTGGCTGCTGCTTCGCAGTCCTCATTCATGCTGCAAGATGGATTTAAGACCTTCTTTTCACAGACTAGGAAACTGAGGTTCAGAGGTTTAAGATTTGTTAACGACAGAAGTGCAGGCTCCTTCCCTCTCCCTCCTAGTTCTGCCCGGGGCTCATCTTTCCTCCAAATCTTCCCTCTCTCTGGCCACAAAGACTCCCTTGGGCAGGGCATATGAGCAAAGAAGGACCCAGGTCATCTGAGTGATGCCTCAGATTTGCCTGGCTACTCTGATATTTCAGACCCTTAGTCACACACATACTTGAACTTCACTACACTCTCCCAAGATAGGCAGAGAATGGAGGAGGGGAAGGAGGTGGAGGAGTTTAGGGGACTTGCTTAGATGCATGGTTTATAGCGGTGTGTGACTTCAAAGGCAGAGACCAACAAAAAAGAGGCTGGTTAGTTCTATTAACTGGGTTTCCTGGGATCTGCAAAGGTATTTAACCTGGGCAGTTGACAGCCTGGCTTACCACCTTGCCTACCTCTGCTACAGCCCCAGGCCACCAGGAATTCATGTATTCATGCATCCAACAAATGCTTCTTGTACACCATGTGCCAGACACGGTGCTGAGCATTGGGAAAGCGGCTCTGAGCTTGGTAGAGGAGTCCCCTGCCCCTATGGTGTTTAAGGTCAGTGGTAAATTGATGCTTCATTTAGAGGGAGGAAGGGGCTATTATCTCTCTCTGGCCCTAACCAAGCCAGGCATCATGCCATGTGGTTTATCATTCTTGTCTCATAGAATCCTTACAAGTACCCTGAGAAGTAAAATAAGGCCCATTTTGTAGATGAGGAAACTGAGGCTCAGAGAGGCTAGGTAACTTTGCCGAGGCTACCAAGTCGTTAAATGGCAAGCAGGAATTCAGATACAGGGCTGTCTGACTCCCTGACCTGTGCTTCCTCCCTCCATGCTCTGCTATCTCCTGGTGATAATTTCCTGAGCCCCGGCCACACGGATGTGTCCAGTCTCCTGTCTGGATGCCTGACTCCTTCCCAAACCCACACTGAAATAGAATCATCCAGGGTGTTCATCTGCACAGATGGGAGAGGGAGTGTTCCTGAAAGCTATTGCCATCACCAGGAGAATGAATAGGCATCTGCTGTGGGCAGGGCACATCTGAAAAGAGCAAGGCCTATGAGTGTGATCCCCATCCTGGGGCAGCGAGAGGCTGGGCATGTTTCCGAAGAGATGAATGACAATCTGTTTGGTCCATCCTCCCTGTCCACCTCCTTTCCTCCCCCATCCACTCCTGTTCCCTTCCCCTCTTTTTTCTTTTCTTCTTCTTTTTTCTTTTTTAAATAAAAGGAGGTTCAGGATCTTTTGTATGTGGAGGAACTGGGAGTTTCAAAACCAGGTCTGAAGCAATCTGGAGACAGCTGCTTTTTCATCACTAGAAAGGGAGTACAGCAGCCCTTACTACTTGTAGGAGGGTACAAAGCTGTTCATTTCGAATGATAAATGTCAGCGGTGGTAAAACACATGACATCACTTCCTAGGAGGTGTCCTTCTTTAAGATGAAATTCCAAGGAAGATTGGGTTGGTGAGATCCTTTATGCTTTCAGTGAGCTCCAGGAGTGGAGGGGGACCATGTTCACTAAGAACCCTGGCCAAGATTCCATGGACAGAGCAAATAAAGGTAGTGTGTGTGGGGCTGGAGGTGTAGGCCCTCTTCAGCCACCTCTGCAGCCCAAAACAGCAGGAGAGACAGGTCATGGGCAGGGGGTGGATTGGGGGTGGGGTCTTTCTGAGACTCAGATTTCAGTCCCCTCCCAGGAAAGGAACTTGGTGTTTGTCTTGTCCACCAGTCTTTGTTACATCTCCTGGCCACGTACTAGATTTGCTTTGGGAAATCACCCACACCCCAAACACAAATTGCATGACATCTTGGTGAGTGAGACTACTGGGTAAGGCATCCCCAAGGTGGGCCCTGGAATCTGAATATTGAGCAGAGTGTCACAAAGACTGAGAATCACTAGAATGTCCCCCTTGCCATTGGGACCCCCAGGAAACCATCCTTTGTTGGTTTCCTGAGACTGATAATGCTGGGACCTACCTCCCAGGGTGCTGAGAGGGTGGAATCAGGCATTACAAGCAGAGCTCTTGCTTAGTCCCGTGGGCTCTGATGCTTGTTACTAGTGTTAACCATGGTAATGATGAGTACCTGCTGAAGCAGCCCCAGTCCTTGTGGTCCTCGACTTTTCCACAGTGTTCTCATTGGTTACTTTTTTTTGGCTTGAGTGTCCAGTGTCAATTTCTGCTGCTTGCAAGGAAAGGATCGCATGTGATGACTGGTGCCAGCCTTGGAGTTGCCAGTCAGCGCACTCTTGGTAATGCACAGAGCATGGTTCATGGCCCTCTGGCTGGGGATGACCAATCCCACCGCCTGCCCTCTGTCTTTCCCTGGAGTCTTGAGGCCCATTGAGTGCAGTCTGAGACACAAGCTGTTCCCTGCTAGTAAAATGTATAGATGGAGCCAGTCTTATTGTGAACTTCCAATCCCCTGACCCACTAGACCCTGCTCCACGCAGGCAGGGACCCCATCTGGTTCTGCTCACTGTTGAGTCTTCTCCACAAAACACATAGCAGGTGATCAGTCAGGGTGTTTGTTTGGGTGATTAGGCTACCTCTGGCCTTTCGACATGTGCATCCTGGTTTTGAAGAGGGCTGAGCATGTGGCTTTTTATTTCTATGGAAAATTGTGTGAAAAGGCTTATAACGTGTGGCATTGAGGCTGGACTTGCAGGTGGACTTCCTGGCAGCAAAGATGTTCTGATCCTGGAACTACATTCTTTCTTTCTGAAGTTTCTCAGGTAATCAAAGTAGCAGAGGCCCTGACTAGACATCTTAACTCTCTACCTGCTGGCAGTACTTGAAAACGGACAAAATGCTTCCACACTCATTATTCCATTTAGATCTCACATCAGACATGGAGACAGCAGTCTTGTACCCATTGAACAGATGAGGGAAAATGAGGCCCGGGAAGATGAAAGGATGGCAGTAGGCAGTGGCTGGACTGGAACCCAGATTCTGTGGCTGCAAGCTCAGCCTTCCTCCCATCCTCAACCCATTGCTGGGCTTCATTCAGCCCACAGGAGTCTGGCATCAGACAGGTCAGTTTCCCATATGCTTACAGGCCAGTAAGCTTTGACCTGAAGTGTGCACTGTGAGCTGCGTGCTGCTGTAGCCACTTTGCTGATGTGACTTCCTCCATCCTCCACTGCTGTCCAGGTGGGTGTTATATCCCCAGTCCACAGGTGAGGACACTGACATGCCCATGGTCACACAGTTTGAGACCAGAACTCACTGTCTCCCCTGTCCCTACAGTCTTGTCCTGCTCAGAGATTTCTGGCCTTAGCTTCTCCATCCTTTGCCTCCTCCCCTACTTCCGCCCTTTCTTGGCTCAGAGAGCAGACATCTGCCCTCAGCTAGCACAGCCCCTGGCTCCCTATAAGGCTTTCTCCAAGTCTCTGCTCACCCACATCCTCCCTCCACAGCCCCCCACCACACACACACACAGACTCAGGTGTGCCCTAAGCATGTATGCAGCAGCACTTTGGGCAACACTTTGAAAGCAGCCCTCCTCTGGGGCTGGAGATAGTTGAGGGTAGTCTCCTTCCTGAACAGAACTCTTGAGGGTGAGCATCCCTGTACCCCCGGCCCTGGCACCTGGCCTGGCTCTGAGCATATAGATCCTGAAGATGTGTTTGTTGAATGAATGAATGAATGCTGTCTCCCCTGAGCCTGAGGTTTGGTTCAAACACCAGACCCAGGCTTATTTCCTGGCCCTACTCAGTTGCCTCTGGAAGTACTTTCTGATGTGAGAATGTGTCCATTGTCCTTCTCCATTCCATGGACCACTGTGGCATCACAGCTGGCATCTGGAGGAGGGGCCAACATTGCAAGGTGGTGGGAAGACCAAGGGGGCTTCGTGTCCCTTCTACGTTCTCCTTGGAGAGGGGACTGTCCTAGATGGCCGATGGTAGGGGGATTTGGGAAGGTAAAGAAAGAAGGAAGGAGGGAGGGAAGGAAGGAAGAAAGATGAGAAGGAAGGGAGGGAATGAGGGGGAAAGACAGGAAGGAAAGAAGGAAAGAAGGAAGGGAGGGAGGGAGGGAAGGAGGGAGGGAGGAGCGAGCATTCACTGAGCAGCTACTATGTGCCAAACCCTGTGCCAGACATGTTCACGCATAACTCATACTCAACTATCCCAGAAATGCCCATTTGGAAGATAATATTCTCCACCTTTACAGATGAGGTAAAAAAGCTTGGAAAGATTGTGTGACTTGCCTGAGTGAGGGGCAGAGCCAGATTCACACCCAGGCACTGATTTGCACATCTCTTCCCAACTCTGAATTTTTCCCGTTGGTAGCTTGAAATGGACCATTACTGGAGTATTCACACAAGGAAAATCGGCAAACTATACACTGGGGCCTCCCTCACCCCAGAACTGGTTGTTACACATTTGCCAGCATACCCCTAGGTATGCCCATCCTTCCTAATCCCTGTCTCTGTGGGGCAGCCACCTGGGGTTAGTGCGCTTTGGTTTCCATCTGCACTGGGCTCATGTTGTCGACCACTTCCTAACAAAATATCCTTGGGCAAGACACTCGCTGTCTGAGTCATAGTTTCCCTGTCTTTTAAAAATAGAGGGTAAGTGAGAGAGAGTAATAGTACATGAAAGCTTTTGGCATGAAACTGGCCTTTCCCTTCCTCCTGATGGGACCAGCAGGCCGTGGAGACTCCGAGATGAGAGTGGGGTCACTGTTTCTTCTCCCTCTGCTGGAACTGCTTTGGCCAAGAAGTCCATGATCCAGTCACTTCCATTAATTAAGTAGCTGCCCCAGGCCTGATTCTGGACTGACAGAGACATCTCGGGAAGTTTCAGGTTGTGGGCAATCCCACATTCACTGGGAACAATAAAAAATCACGTGTAATCAAATGGCCAATACAGAGCTTGAACCAAGCTTATGTCTTTGGGGATTAAAGGCAGTGGCCCAGGAAGGCTCTGAAAGATTGAAACCATCTTGACAGGTCAGGAGAGGGTTCCAGGCAGAAGAAACAGCACATGCAAAAGGCTGGGGGGAGAAGGGGGAATGCCATCTGGGCAGGTGAGGGTTGGAGCCATGAGGCACGTGGCCTTGCTTAAGCGCAGGTCCTGGTTGAGGAGCTAGGGAGGAGGTTGGAGGAGCTGGCAGAGACCTGCCTGCTAGGGAAGCGGTCTAGATTTGAGCCCATGGGGTGAGGGGAACAGTTTAAAAGAGTGGAGTGGCATTCCCAGAGCAGGGCTCTAGGAAGATTAATTTGGCTTTTCTGGGCCACCTGAAGCTGGAAGCTCTTTCGAACCTCCACTGGGTTATAAATGGTTGCTCTGAGCTGCCCAAAGAGACAACAGACTCCAGAAAGAAATGCCATCATTTGGAGATGGCCCACTTCTCCCAGCACATCTTGACTCGGCAAGAAGGGAAAGTCAAGCCCCTGCCCAGGCCCTAACAAGATTCCACAGCCTGGAATGGGGTTGCCCCAGCCCGAGTGTGTAACTTGGGCCTGATCCAAGAGTGAAGGGAGGAGGAGCGTGGTGCTGGGGAGAAGCTTCTAGATCTCCAGTGGGCATGGGCTTTGTGGTCTAACCAGCCTTCAGATTCCACCTCCACCACTTGTTCAATATGTGGACTCAAGCAACCTCTCCATTGCTTTTATCCTTGATTTCTTCAACTGCACTTGTAACTCTTCACGGTGTCCTCATGGGGTGGGGGCTGCTGGGAAGTGTGAATGGATAATACCAGGAGACCATAGGAACAGTGGCTAGCACACAGTAGGTGTTTGAAAAGTGGTTGCTCCCTTGAGGATGTTTGGCTCCCGACCACATGGTAGGAGCACCCTCCAAGTTTGAAGGGGAAGAAGTGTTTATAACCCTCGATGCCCGGGAGGAGAGGATGCATGGCAGGTTTCCCCATGTGGATCACTGGAAGAATCTTTGGGTTTGGAATTACAGAGCATCTGAGCCAGAAGGGAGCTGGGAAATTATCTGCACTATCTCCTCTCTCCCCATTTTAGAGATGAGAAAACTGAGGCCAGAGAGAGGAATGAGTCCTCCTTTGTTGCATGCACTGAGCATGATGTGGGGGGCAGGTCTTCTCCTTCAATGTCAGGGATCTGTCCCAGGGCTTGGCCAGGTAGACCCACCACCTGAACAGCCTGGCACGGAGAAGCCTCTGGGTCCCCTGAAATTGGGTGGGGACCTTGGCAGCGCTTCAGTAGGGAGCAACCCCCAGCCTCCTACATCACAGGACAGCTTGGGAGTCGCCAGGGAGAGAAGCAGCTGAGCCTTTGGGTTTTTTTTTTTTGTTCCTTTGCCAAGCTGTTCCCTTTGCCCTTTTGTTTCTCTTTCTGCAGAGGCGCTCAACGCTCCTCTGATGGGCTTGTTTGTCAGCAGTCGTTGGTGCTTCCTTTATCTCCCCAGCACCATCTCTTCCTCCTTTTATCCCTACACTGCCCCAAAGGAAGGCGTCCATCACTGGCTGCCCTGGCATCATTCTGGGTTGGGCTGGGCTGGGGGAGGGTAGCACAAGCCTCAGATACACTGACAGAGGCTGGGGCGGCCAGAGGGTGGGTAGCTGTGGCATCCTGAGCTGGAGCTCACCGCCTGAGTGCTCTGGTTTTGTCGAGTGGGTATTCAGGCCATACAACAGCCAAGAGCCGAAGGAAGGCCAGGTGTCTGGTTCCATAGAAGCAGGTGATGAGTTGTTAATTGTCACCCAGCACCTAATGTCCCAGGCAGGGGCGGAAGGAGTGAGGTGGGGGGCGGCAAAGGCAGTCACTTCACAAAGACTTCTTTGTTCCTGTCTGCAGCAGAGAAGTGGGTCTGATCTCAGCTTGGAAGAGAAGAGGCATCAGAAGGCCAATTCCTAGGGCCTGTTGCCTGGCTGGGGAGCTTTTGGGAAGGTGGGGGGAAGAAGGACAAGTCACCCCACGGAAAGCATAGGGGTTACCTCATGGGGAAGAGTCAGTCATTCCCAGCCAGTCTGGCTTGCAGAAAGGAACTTCTTGTTTCAGGAAGCAGTATAGTCTCTCTCTTCCTTTCTTCCCTCCCTCCCTCCCTCCCTCCCTCCCTCCCTTCCCTCCTTCTTTTTTTCCTTTCTTAAACTAGAATGTAAGTGTAGGTGAATAAAGT